>NC_053028.1:533726566-534026566 GCF_003073215.2 Triticum urartu | reverse complement strand
TTCAAATTTGATGATATTTTTTCATATTCAATATGATAAAATATTGAATATTAATGAGGACACTCGATCTCGATCCCCCTTCATCTCGATCTCGATTCCCCCTCCATCTCGATCTCGATCCCACCCGCGCCTCCTCTCCCCTCTTCATTTTTAAAAAAATAATAATAAAAAAGTTCACCGCTCCACCGCCGCCGCCGACCCCCCGCACCCTCCCCCCCTCCACAGCCGCCGACGACCCACCGCACCCTCCCCCGCTCCACCGCCGCCGCCGACACCCCGCACCTTCCCCCGGCCCGCTCCACCGCCGCCGCCGACACCCGCACCCTCCCCCACTTTTTGAAGATATTTTTAAATAACAAATTTTATGATATTTTCAGATAAGAAATTTGATGATATTTTCAATTAAAAATAAAAAAACAAATTTGATGATATTTTCAAAAAAAAATTGATGATATTTGATGATATCTTCTGTTGTAGTCCTCATGAAAATAACAAATTTGATAAAAAACAAATTATTAGATGCAACAAGAAATAATGAAAAAAATGTTACTAATGGCGCACCAAAGGAGGGTGCGCCATTGCTGTCAGAAAAAAAGTTACTAATGGCGCACCAGAGGTGGGTGCGCCATTGCTATCAGGAAAAAACTACTAATGGCGCACCAGAGGGTGGTGCGCCATTGCTATAGTGTCTAGCTGGATACCCCTTCGCCCGATCCCCCCTTCCCTCTCCCTCGCCAGATTCCCGTTCCCTCCCCCGCCGCGCCCGCTCCGACGACCCCCGACCCGCTCCAACGACCCCCGTGCCCGCTCCGGCTCCCCCGCCTGCCGCCACGACTGCCAGCCGACGCCGCGGCGCACCCAGCCGCCCGAAGCCTCCACTGCCCCGCAGCCGGCACAGGAGCCCAGCAGCGCCTCCCTCCGCCGCCCCTACTGCGCCGCCGCCCATCCTCCTCCGCCCGTAAGCCCCCTCCTCCTCCGCCCGTCCTCCTCCGCCCGTAAGCCCCCCTCCACTCCAAACCCCTGACCCCTTCTTGTCTTGTCTCTACAGGTAGACCACGCCGTCAAGCGACCAGGACGACGCTCGGAGAGGAGAGGAGGGCCTTCTCGTCACTGTGTAGCCGCCGACCTTGTCCTGCTCGAGGAGGAGGAGCAGGAGGGGCGCACCCAGCCACCACAGTCGCTGCAATCAAGGGCTTCTTCCACCTAGACCTCTAAATCCACGGCGCCGTCGTTCAGCCACCCAAGGTGAAGGTGCCCCCAACTCCCCTCCTTGTTTCATTCGATCTAGCAGCCATGGATTTGGGTTCCTCAAGGCTGCCTAATTACTCTACCATGTGTTCCTACTACTAGCTCTAGCCATGGATTAGGGGCTAGTGTAGATGCGAAATAAGGTCAAATCCCTCTCAAATTTAGGTCAAATTAGGTTCAAATCCCTCTGAAATTAGTATGTAAAGCTCACTGTTCTGAAGTTCTGATCAGTTCAGTACCTTAGTAAGCAATAACACAAGCTTGCTGCTAGTTCAGTACCTTTTGCTGCTAGTTCCTCAAGGAGTTCTGCTCAAAATTAGCTCAACAAGTTGCATCTGGCTTTTAGAAAGTTGTTTTGGCTTAAGAGGATAAGTTGTTGTATATACTTTCATAAAGTTCAGCAAGAACAGGGCATCAACAGTGCTACTCTAGTATCTAGTCGGGGAGGGACAAAATGGACAGGGCATCACTGTAGCTGTACTGCACAAGAAACTATTAGTCTTAGGATTAACACTCCTCATATGAGATGAGAGGATTTTTTAAATGGCTTTTCCCTCTAGCTAGCTTTAAATGGCATCACTGTAGCTGCCAATTCAGATAAACCTGAATTGACTTTTCCAGTGCTGTATTTGTCCCCTCGGATTATTGTAAATTATATGTAGTGAAGCATGCAAATTGGATTTGCTATAGTCAACCTATTAATATTTGTCAGTTTTGAAAATTCAGTTTATTCGGTTACTGAAAATTCAGTTAATTCAGTTAGGCACACAAATTTCAGAATTTTTGTGTGCCCTAGTACTTGGTGTTTGTAGAAAATTCAGTTAATCCATCGAGGTGAGCACTGATGCTACAAAAAGAGAAGACATGTATGAGTTTGGAGAAAGTGCCAATTTGATTTTCAGTTGCTAGCTAGCTATGATTTATTGTTTTAATTTGGATTCCAGAAATGTTACTATGTGTTACTATGACCCAACTTTATCTGTACCATAGCATGCTACTATCAGTTATTTTTGAACATCAAATTCAGTCTGTATCTTGCGTTCTTTTTTTGTTCAAAATTTCTCAAACTCTGAATAAATAAAATTATTTGGAAAGAAGCACATGAGTATCAACAATAATTGTTTCTTTCTGCTTGAATGAATGGAGTACAATACAAGTTCAGGAACAAGGGACATTGTTTGCAATTGTGAACTCTCAATGCTCAAGTCTGGAAGTGTTTACAAATTCAAAGAGTTCACATGACTACTGGTCAAATACTCTAGTGTATTTAGTGTAAATCTAGTCTGAAACTAGTAGAGCTCTTGTTGATTTGCAAATTCAGTTTAAATAAAAATTTGGTACATGACTACTGATCATGTATGAAAGATGTTGCTACTGGATGAGCACAAGAACTAATTAGTAGATTTTGATTTTGAATTTTTATGACTAGTGATCAGGTTTCAAATGATTTTGAATGTTTATGATTTTTATGCACATAGGTGAAGCCACTGACTACACTTCAGGTTCTACTCCTGGAACACTTCAGGAATTTTACTTCATAACTGGAGTATTTTGATGATATTGGGGGGTTTTGTCTCCGACCATCGTGTCGTGATGATATTGTGGGGTGTTTGGGGGTTGCAGCTGGGTGGGGGTGGGGTAATGAATTTGCAGGTACCCCGAGAGGCCCTTGAGTTTGCCGGAATGTCGATTAACTTCCGTTCTGGCAAATTCGGGTACTCCATATGTCCTATTTTCAGCAAAGGTCATGCTGAAATTTTCCGTGAATTTTAGCATGCCTTTGCTAAAAATAGGACATATGGGGTACTTGCGACTAATGCATGGGTCGGGGTATCTTAGTACTTAGTTAAGTAGGATCAACTGCCCCGCCATGCTTGCTGCATTAAACCATAGGTGGCAATAGAGCCAAGTGATTAGGCCCAACTTAGAATTCTCTTTAGCATCGATAAACCCTAGATGATAAACCCAACATAGGTGGCAATAGAGCCAAGTGATTAGTGCCAAGTGATTAGGCCCAACCTAGGGTGCCTCGGCATCGATAAACCCTAAATGATGAAAACTTAACTTCGCTTCTATAGGGTGCCTCGGTGTCGATGAGAACCTAAATGATGTACGCTTAGGCTTTTAGGGTGCCTCGGCGTCGACAAAACCTAAATGATGAAAGCTTAGGCTTTTAGGGTGCCTCGACGTTGACAAACCCTAAATGATAAAACCTTGGCTTTTAGGGTGCCTCGGTGTCGATAAGAACCTAAATGATGAAAGCTTAGGCTTTTAGGGTGCCTCAGCATCGACAAACCCTAAATGATAAAAGCTTAGCTTTTAGGATGCCTCGGTGTCGACAAACCCTAAATGATGTAGTTTTGAATTATGAACATAGGATATGTCATCATCATCATCGGACGACGAAAGTCTCCCGGCGGAGTGCGACTGGTGCCACGACGATCGAGGTCTGTGCGACATGCCTCACCTGGACGATGATCAGCGCTTCAGCATTAAGCTCGAGGAGACCTTCAAAGTTGAAACGGTACACAACGATGACAAGTGTTATTTTCATAATTAAGCATGACTTCAACTATTTCAACGTGTAATTTTCATCTTTTACAATTCGAGTATAGATTATCCCATGCCATGCAAGACGCTATGTCTTGGAGAGGATGGATTTTGAAGACCATGAAATTTCTAAAACAAAGAAAATTCACCTAAGGACTCATCACGATGTGGACTTTGAAGTAAATCTATATAATTCTTCTGAGAGCGTAACCCATTTTGGTTGCAAAAATTGGGAAGCATTTTGCAAGATGTATGGTTTTGATGAGGGTATGCTTATCACCATGGATCTTGGTAATCCTGACATCAACCAAGACAATATGGACATTTGGGTCCTTGTTGATACACCTCCAGTTCTACCGCTATGTGAGTTTCTCAAACATAGTTATTAGCTAATTTATATTGTTTATTTCAAAATAGTTGACAGCTTATTTCCATTTACAGCTTATTTTTATTGTTCAAAGAATGTGCGAGAGATGGTAGACAAAACCCACTACACCGATGGCTCCGAATTAACAACTTACAAGGAGAAAAAATCATCTGGTCGGATTTTGTACTGACATTGAGAATTACATTATCCACAAACAAACTCCTCAACATTATGGTAAATACGTGCCACTAGTGCATGTGTTCAACTACGGTAACTACCATGGAGATACCCTGGTAAGATTTTTACTATTACGACATCCGTGCATCTTTTGCATACTTCTAAAACTAGTACATCATTGCTAACTATGAAGTTATTACTATGTTTTTCAACAGATAATCCCAGAGAATTGTGTGCCTCATATGATGTATCAGAAAGGTAGTGTTAATGTTTTGAACATATAGCCAGGTCGTCATACGAATCTCAACTGTCCATATGAGATTTCTAAAAGAAGTGGAGACATGAAAATCAAAGGATGGAAAAATGTATGGACAGTCGTAAGGAGCTTCTTGGAAGCAAAAGGAAGCGAAGCACAAGAATTGGAGACAGGATGTTCTCCATTCTCCATAATGGAGAGTCAGGGTCTATATTGTTTTATGCTATTTTAGCTTAAATAGGGTATTTAGGTCCTGCCTAATACTGATGATCATGTGCTAAGAACAATTAAGTAGGGTTGGTTCGATGACTATCAAGATGATGATCGTATGACTTGTTATGAATAACGAGTAGAAGTTGTATGATGATGATTAGTAGGACTTGTTAGGATTAGTATTACTTCCGACAAACTCGATACTCGCGGTCTCGAGACTTGTAATGTTTTATCTTTGTTCGATCTTTTGAATTCGGAGACTAATATGATGAATTGTATTCGAAGACTAATCTTCTATTGTATTCGATGAATCTGCTGTTGCTGTGTGCTACTGTTTATATTCTGTCAAATAATATATTTTGTAACATGTGCAAAAATCAGAAAAGTAAAAAAAACTAATATTCATACTAATGGCGCATCACTACAGAGTGCGCCATTAGTATGCCAAGTATACTAATGGCGCATCTATCCGCAGTGCGCCATTAGTGTGCCAAAGCACATGGTTAAATATGGCCCCTGGGAGGCACACTAATGGCGCATGGTGTTATATACTAATGGCGCACTGGATGGTGCGCCATTAGTATACCAGATACTAATGGCGCACCAGTGGTGCGCCATTAGTAAAAATTACTAGTGGCGTGCTACTAATGGCGCACCAGTGATGCGCCATTAGTAGGCAAAACTGGTGCGCCATTAGTAGGCCTTTTCCTAGTAGTGCTAGATTCTCCCACAGTTATGCTAGCAAGAAAATCTCTAAATTCAGATTTGCGAGGATCCCTGATACTACCCCATTGTGGAAGTTTGCAAGCAGTGGTAAAATCCTCTAAGTCCATAGTATAAGAATTTTCATAGAGATCAAACAGGACAGTTGGAGAATTACGTGAAGATGAACATTCAAACCTCCTCACAAAGGTACTAGTGAGATTGTGATACTGGCTGCACTTCTCTTCCTCGAAGCTCACAAGATCAGCGTTACGCAAATATGCGTTAAATTCTTCCTTAATTCCCACTCGATCCATAAAGATCTCAGAAGGCCATTCACAAGGACGCACTGGGGCGTCTCTTGGTGGCTCATCATCAGCATCGCGCATTGCAAGCCTGGGTCCTTGCTTCCTTGAGGAACCACCTTGGAACATTTTCCTAAGCATTTTTCTTCCTTTTATAAGGACTAGGTGCATCTATATTATTTCTCTGAGAATATTGCTCAATTCTCTTAGGGTGGCCTTCAGGATACAAAGGTTCCTGAGTCATTCTACCAGTTCTAGTAGCCACTCTAACAGCATTATCATTATTCTTACTATTCAATTCATTGAGCAAATCATTTTGAGCTTTAAGTACTTTTTCTACTTGAGTGGTAACCATAGAAGCATGTTTACTAATAAGTTTAAGTTCACCTTTAACATTAGCCATATAATCACCCAAGTGTTCAAGCATATTTGAATTGTATTTCAATTGTCTACCAAAATAAGCATTAAAATCTTCTTGCTTAGCCATAAATTTATCAAACTCATCTAAGCATGGGCCAGCAAATTTAGTAAATGGGATTTCAGCTTTATCATATCTATAGAGAGAATTTACCTTTACTACCTGTGTCGGGTTATCAAGACCATGAGTTTCTTCAATAGGTAATGGATTAAGATTATATGTTTCTTCAACAGGCGGTAAATTAAGACCATGCATTTCTTCAATAGGAGGTAAATTCTTAACATCTTCAGCTTTAATACCTTTTTCTTTCATAGATTTCTTTGCCTCTTGCATATCTTCAGGACTGAGAAATAGAATACCCCTTTTCTTCGGAGTTGGTTTAGGAATAGGCTCAGGAATTGGCTCAGGAGGTGTCCAATTATTTTCATTTGTCAACATATTATTCAATAGAATTTCAGCTTCATCCGGTGTTCTTTCCCTGAAAACAAAACCAGCACAACTATCCGGGTAATCTCTGAAAGCATCGGTTAGTCCATTATAAAAGATATCAAGTATTTCATTTTTCTTAAGAGGATGATCAGGCAAAGCATTAAGTAATTGGAGAAGCCTCCCCCAAGCTTGTGGGAGACTCTCTTCTTCAATTTGCACAAAACTATATATGTCCCTTAAAGCAGCTTGTTTCTTATGAGCAGGGAAATATTTAGCAGAGAAGTAATAAATCATATCCTGGGGACTACGCACACAACCAGGATCAAGAGAATTAAACCATATCTTAGCATCACCCTTTAATGAGAACGGAAATATTTTAAGGATATAAAAGTAGCGAGTTCTCTCATCATTAGTGAACAGGGTGGCTATATCATTTAATTTAGTAAGATGTGCCACAACAGTTTCAGATTCATAGCCATGAAAAGGATTAGATTCAACCAAAGTAATTATATCATGATCAACAGAGAATTCATAATCCTTATCGGTAACACAGATAGGTGAAGTAGCAAAAGCAGGGTCAGGTTTCATTCTAGCATTTAGAGATTGCTTATTCCATTTAGCTAATAACATCTTGAGTTCGTATCTATCTTTGCAAGCTAAAATAGCTAAAGAAGCTTCTTTATCAAAAACATAACCCTCAGGAATAACAGGCAAGTCTTCATCATCAATTTCATCAGTATTATCAGATTCAATATTTTCAATCTCTCTAGCCCTAGCAAGTTGTTCATCAAGAATTTACCAAGTGGCACAGTAGTATCAAGCATAGAAGTAGTTTCATCATAAGTATCATGTATAGCAGAAGTGGCATCATCAATAACATGCGACATATCAGAACGAATAGCAGAAGCAGGTTTAGGTGTCGCAATCTTACTTAAAACAGAAGGTGAATCAAGTGCAGAGCTAGATGGCAGTTCCTTACCTCCCCTTGTAGTTGAGGGATAAATCTTGGTTCTTGGATCTTTCAAGTTCTTCATAATGATAAGCAGATATAAATCCCAAGTGACTCAAAGAATAGAGCTATGCTCCCCGGCAACGGCGCCACAAAATAGTCTTGATAACCCACAAGTATAGGGGATCGCAATAGTTTTCGAGGGTAAAGTATTCAACTCAAATTTATTGATTCGACACAAGGGAGCCAAATAATACTCTCAAGTATTAGCAGCTGAGTTGTCAATTCAACCACACCTGGAAACTTAATATCTACAGCAAAGTGTTTAGTAGCAAAGTAATATGATAGTAGTGATAACGGTAGCAAAAGGTAACAGTAGTAGAAGTAATGTTCTTAGTATTTTGTAGTGATGATAGCAATAGCAACGGGAAAGTAAATAAGCGAAGAACAATATATGGAAAGCTCGTAGGCAATGGATCAGTGATGGAGAATTATGCCGGATGCGGTTCATCATGTAATAGTCATAACCTAGGGTGACACAGAACTAGCTCCAGTTCATCAATGTAATGTAGGCATGTATTCCGAATATAGTCATACGTGCTTATGGAAAAGAACTTGCATGGCATCTTTTGTCCTACCCTCCCGTGGCAGCAGGGTCCTTACGGAAACTAAGGGATATTAAGGCCTCCTTTTAATAGAGTACCGGAACAAAGCATTAACACATAGTGAATACATGAAATCCTCAAACTACGGTCATCACCGGTAAGTATCCCGATTATTGTCAGTTCGGGGTTAACAGATCATAACACATAATAGGTGACTATAGACTTGCAAGATATGATCAAGAACACTCATATATTGATGAAAACATAATAGGTTCAGATCTGAAATCATGGCACTCGGGCCCTAGTGACAAGCATTAAGCATAGCAAAGTCATAGCAACATCAATCTCAGAACATAGTGGATACTAGGGATCAAACCCTAACAAAACTAACTCGATTACATGATAAATCTCATCCAACCCAGCATCGTCCAGCAAGCCTACGATGGAATTACTCACGCACGACGGTGAGCATCATGAAATTGGTGATGGAGGATGGTTGATGATGACGATGGCGACGGATTCCCCTCTCCAGAGCCCCGAACGGACTCCAGATCAGCCCTCCCGAGAGGTTTTAGGGCTTGGCGGCAGCTCCGTATCGTAAAATGCGATGAATTCTTCTCTCCCCGAAACACAATATAAAGAGCTGGAGTTGGAGTCGGAGGAGCTCCAGGGGGCCCACGAGGTAGGGGGCGCGCCCCCACCCTCGTGGACAGGTGGTGGTCCCCCTGGCCTTCATCTTTTGCAGGTATTTTTTATATTTTCCAAAAAGTTGCTCCGTGAAGTTTCAGGTCATTCCGAGAACGTTTGTTTTTGCACATAAATAACACCATGGTAATTCTACTGAAAACAATGTCAGTCCGGGTTAGTTCCATTCAAATCATGCAAGTTAGAGTTCAAAACAAGGGCAAAAGTGTTTGAAAAAGTAGATACGACAGAGACGTATCAAGGGTGTTGTGGCACTTCCGCGAGGTAGGGGTTGGTGACCTTCTCGAAAAACTTGTCCTTGGGGGCACTTGGAGACGTCATGATGATCTAGATCTGTCAGAAAAACAGCTCGAAACAAGAACAGAGGACAATTGCATGATACATGAGTCAAAACCTTCGGGAGATTATATAATGAATTTTTATCGACCAAAATATGTAACGTGCAAGAAAACGGAGTCCGGAGAGCGCACGAGGTGCCCACGAGGCAGGGGGGCGCGCCCAGGGGGTAGGGCGCGCCCTCCACCCTCGTGGAGTCCTCGTGTCCTTCCCGGACTGCTTCTTATTTTTATATTTTTCTAAATATTCCAAAACGGAGAAAATTGCCATTAGAACTGTTTTGGAGTCGGTTTACTTACCGTACCACATACCTATTCCTTTTCGGAGTCTGAAACGTTCTGGAAAGTGTCCCTTATGTATTCCTCCGGGGTTACAGTTTCAATACCATTGGTTTCAACATTTATAGGATTACCTGAGATATAATGTTTGATTCTTTGACCGTTCACCACCTTCGAATTTGTGCCTTCGACCTACAGGTACCAATCCTAGACTTAGAGACAAGAATTGGATACAAGAGATGAACTAGGGTTTGAGAGGAGATGGTGCAGGTGAAGATGTTGATGGAGATTGGCCCCCTCCCGACGAGAGGAGCGTTGGTGATGACGATGGCGATGATTTCCCCCTCCCGGAGGGAAGTGTCCCCGGCAGAACAGCTCCGCCGGAGCCCTAGATTGGTTCCGCCAAGGTTCTACCTCGTGGCGGCGGAGTCTCGTCCCGAAAGCTTGCTTATGATTTTTTCTCGGACGAAAGACTTCATATAGCAGAAGATGGGCATCGGAGGGCCACCAGGGGGCCCACGAGGCAGGGGGCGCGCCCAGGGGTTAGGGCGCGCCCCCCACCCTCGGGGCTGGTGAGTGGCCCCCCTCTGGTACTTCTTGCGCTCAGTATTTTTTATATATTCTGAAAATAACTTCCATGAAGTTTCAGGACTTTTGGAGCTGTGCAGAATAGGTCTCTAACATTTGCTCCTTTTCCAGCCCAGAATCCCAGCTGCCGGCATTCTCTCTCTTTATGTAAACCTTGTAAAATAAGAGAGAATAGGCATACGTATTGTGACATAATGTGTAGTAACATCCCATAATGCAATAAATATTGATATAAAAGCATGATGCAAAATGAACATATCATAAATCATCACCTTAGACATTGCTGGTTATGCTATCGATTTCTTCGTGACGACCAAGGGCCTCACCAAGCAGCGGGAGGACTTGCGAGCTAGGTTGGCCTGTTGCAAGCGCGCCTGCGAGCTCGCCCTCGTGCCGGTCAAGGCCACCTCCGGCGACTTCCTGTCCCGCACTCTTCAACGCCTCGCCTCATTCCTGGGCTAGGGCGACACGGACGCCCTCCGCGACGCATCACCCCTTCCCTGGCTTCTGAGGCATGGACGCCGACGGCAATTGGCGGGGCGTGCCCGGTGGTTCGGTGGAGGCAGGCAATGGATAAGTGGGTGGAGGTGGCAGGGGTTTTTATTAGAAAAAAATCAAAACATTATCTCATCAGGAACACACTTTAAGTAGGGACCGCGGGTTAATTTCATATAAACTGAGGGGATTTTATGCAACATCACGCGCGACGACGTACGGGCAGAAACCCAATTCTCTTTATTATTAGGTAAATATTTCAATAAGTGACTATATACGAAACAAAATGAGTCAATCGACACTTTAAAATATGTTTACATATATTCATATGTTATAGTCCATTTGAAATGTCTAAAAACCACTACTAGGGAAAACCCTAGCAGTAGCTCGGGTATTTTGCCTATCAGTAGCGTGGGATGCCGCGCTACTGATAAGGCGCTACAGCTAACATGTAGCAGTAGCGCGTGTCATCCAACACTTATGCTATACATGGCTAGCAGTAGCGAGGTTTATTGCAGAGCGCTGCTGCTAATATCTGCAGCGCTTTTTATCAGGAAGCACTACTGGTATGGGAGTGCTACTGCTAATTTTATTCCCCTCACTACTGCTAGTTTTATTAGTTTCTGGTTTTTTCTGCATATTTGTTTTGTATTTGAACATGCTTAATTTATACAATAATCTTTAGCATATCATACACATACAAATGTAATCATAGCATATACATACAAATAGTCTCATCAAATCATGTCATCATCATAATCATCATCCAACACAAAGTGGTCTCTCGTCATCATCTCGAAAATAGCGATACAAGTCTCGATTACTTGCAACTACATCACCATCCATCTAAACAATGATATACGCGAGAAGAGCTATCACTTTGAGTGAGAGCGCAACCATGCAGTACGTGAGTTCGTATCCCTCACTCGCATTAGCGTGAACCTAAACTAACTACTGGTTGTCGCTCGGAAACCGGAAACCGGTACACCTAGGCCTGACATTCCGGCCACTCGTCATATACTCCTAGCGTAGCACTTCTTCGCCATTGATGATCTATACACCTGCATCGTCACATGAGTCGATGATATGCAACATATATAGTTGAGCAACAGAAAGAGACAGACTTGGCAAAAATAGAAGCAACATATCATAAGCATAAATAACAAAGTTCATCGTACCCAAAATGCCCTAACTAGAGTGATCTTCGCTAGTCAAGGAGGACGGTTTAATTACATCACAAGTAAAGCTTCGTCATGCATAACTCAAAGTTTCGTCATACAGAAAGTATGGACTAAATGGACACATTGTCATATCGACAATCACTCCAATATGTCTTGCCATCCATCCAGGTCAGGGAGATAGTCCCCGAGCTTAGTGAAAGGCTTCAGGTCGAGACGTTGAGCGGCTACGCGTGTTCGGACGTCTTCCTGCGACATTTGTCCTTCTTCGTAGAACATCCCTGTTTTTTCGACGACCTCCTTCATGATGACTTGGGCAAGTTCATGCTGATGTGATAGAACTCAGCTCGAAGTCGATGATCCTCGATATCTCCTAAGTTCTTTGCCCATTGCAAAATATGGGCATCGCCGGATCAAGGTGACATGCGAAGGTTCTGGTGATCCCGTCTGTACTCCAGCATGTGGTGTAGGACATAGAATCCATAATTAAGAGAATCACTCGGTTGCTGGATGCAGCAGAAGTCGGTCTTATGGCCGAAGGCGGGTCTGCCGTTCCTTTTCTTCTTGTCCTTGACCTCTCCACCCTGTGCGCTGCAGTAAAACATAGCACTGTCGAGAACAGACTTGATGTGGGTGTAATCCTTTTTGTTAATGTTCTTCAATGAGTCCAAGTAAAGAGCGTGGGAGTATCGGGGATAGAGGATGATGAGGACGGCGCGCCCACCGCTGTGCAAAATAAGTACACCTCAAATTACTTAGCCTCCACCGTGCAAATGAATGATTGAAATCAAAGGAAGGATATCCGCGTGAATGACTTACAGGGATGATAAGGCAAGAGAATCGCCTCCTTGTCCTTATTGGCGAGCATGAAATTGGCGATGTATTCCCTCGCGTATTCACGGTGCTTTCCGCAGACTCCCAAGAAGCCCTCGTGCATGAAATGCGGGTTAGCGACACAGATATGAGGTATCTGCTCAACCCCGATGAGGTAGTTCATGTGCAAGGCATAAAGGCGGACAAACGTAAAATCCAGCTTCTTCAAGTGAAACATGTCAAAGATGTAATCGAATCAAAGGAAGAACTTCTCCGTGGGGAATGTGTCCACGTACGACAATTACCGCGACACGTTAACTGATACGTCTCCAATTTATCTATATTTTTTGATTGCTCCATGCTATTATATATTCTGTTTTGGATGTTTAATGGGCTTATTTATACACTTCTATATTATTTTTGGGACTAACCTATTAACCGGAGGCCCAACCCAAATTGCTGTTTTTTTGCCTATTTCAGTGTTTCGCAGAAAAAGAATATCAAATGGAGTCCAAATGGAATGAAACCTTCGGGAGCGTGATTTTTGGAACAAACATGATTCAGAGGACTTGAAGTGGACGTTAAGCAACCAACGAGGAGGCCACGAGGCAGGGGGCGCGCCTACCCCCTGGGCACGCCCTCCACCCTCGTGGGCCCCTCGTGACTCAACCGACCTAGTTCTTCCTCCTATATATACCTACGTACCCTGAAAACATCAAGGAGCACCACGAAAACCTAATTCCGCCGCCGCAACCTTTTGTACCCAAGAGATCCCATCTTGGGGCCTTTTCCGGAGCCCCGCCGGAGGGGGCATTGATCACGGAGGGCCTCTACATCAACTCCATGGCCCCTCCGATGATGTGTGAGTAGTTTACCTCAGACCTTCGGGTCCATAGTTATTAGCTAGATGGATTCTTCTCTCTCTTTGGATCCCAATACAAAGTTCTCCTCGATTCTCTTGGAGATCTATTCGATGTAATCTTCTTTTGTGGTGTGTTTGTAGAGATCCGATGAATTATGGGTTTATGATCAAGATTATCTATGAACAATATTTGAATCTTCTCTGAATTCTTTTATGTATGATTGGTTATCTTTGCAAGTCTCTTCGAACTTTTACTTTGGTTTGGCCTACTAGATTGATCTTTATTGCAATGGGAGAAGTGCTTAGCTTTGGGTTCAATCTTGCGGTGCTCGATCCCAGTGACAGAAAGGGAAACGACACGTATTGTATTGTTGCCATCGAGGATAAAAAGATGGGGTTTATATCATATTGCATGAGTTTATCCCTCTACATCATGTCATCTTGCTTAAGGTGTTACTCCGTTCTTCTGAACTTAATACTCTAGATGCATGCTGGATAGCGGTCGATGTGTGGAGTAATAGTAGTAGATGCAGGCAGGAGTCGGTCTACTTGTCACGGACGTGATGCCTATATACATGATCATACCTAGATATTCTCATAACTATGCTCAATTCTATCAATTGCTCGACAGTAATTTGTTCACCCACCATAATACTTATGCTATCTTAAGAGAAGCCACTAGTGAAACCTATGGCCCCGGGTCTATTTTCCATCATACAAGTTTCCAATCTATCTTACTTTGCAATCTTTACTTTCAATCTATATCATAAAAATATCAAAAATATTTATCTTATTATTATTATCTCTATCAGATCTCACTCTTGCAAGTGGTCGTGAAGGGATTGACAACCCCTTTATCGCGTTGGTCGCGAGGTTCTTATTTGTTTGTGTAGGTACGAGGTGACTCGCGCGTGGTCTCCTACTGGATTGATACCTTGGTTCTCAAAAACTAAGGGAAATACTTACGCTGCTTTGCTGCATCACCCTTTCCTCTTCAAGGGAAAACCAACGCATGCTCAAGAGGTAGCAAGAAGGATTTCTGGAGCCGTTGCCGGGGAGATCTACGCCAAGTCAAGACATACCAAGTACCCATCACAACTCTTATCCTTCACATTACATTATTTGCCATTTGCCTCTCGTTTTCCTCTCCCCCACTTCACATTTGCCGTTTTATTCGCCCTTTTTCCGTTCGCCTTCTTCCCGTATGTATCTTTCTTTGTGTTTCCATGTGCCTTCTATTTGCTTGCATCTTTGCTTGCTAAAATCTATTCATATGGATCCACTTAAAGTGTTCTACTTGGATCATCTTCGATCCTTATGCGCTCGCGCTGAAATCCCAACTAGCCTAGTTGATGGGAAATCTTTAGATAAGCATGCTCATTTTGTGCATCACCGTTTGTCTGAAAAAGGGAGACTCTTATGGGATCAAATAAATAGATTGCTATGTTATGCTTGGAATCTTTGTGAAATTTGTGATCTTACTTGTTTCTCTAAGAACCCTAAAAAACACCCCCTACCTATGTGAGTTTAATGATAATGAAGTCTCATCTTCTTATGAAAAGGGTGTTTATAGTTACTACGATATCGAACAAATTGAAGAATTTGTTTCTTTTAAGGGTGATTATGAAGTTGCTTCTTTGATTGAAAAGTATGATATTACTCTCTACGAATCTGAAAATTTTGACATACTTAAATATTGCTATGAAAACTATGCTCATAATGTCTATGTCAAAGAATTTATTGAAAGAATGACCGTTGCTTCGGAAGAAAATAATGATATACATGAATCTATAGATAATTATGATTCCGATGATTTGGTTGAAATATTTGTTGATGAACATGATGCTTGCTATTCTTGTGGCCATGATGCCAATATTTATGAATATGAATTTGCTATCGTTCCTCATGTTAAACATGAGGTCGTTGCTATTGCACCCATACTTGATAGTTCCTTCGATGAAAAGCATGATTGCAATGATATTATTATAAATTCTCTTAATGTCAATTGTGTTAATGATATGCAAAACCTCAAGCTTGGGGATGCTAGTTTTGGCATGACTACTATTTGTTGCAATGATCATGATTGGGGTGATTCTTCTTTTGATCTTGAAAATTTATTTAAGCCCCATGATGAATATGAGATTGATAATAGTGTTTGCAATATTATTGAAAGTGGGTTTGGAAGAGTGTCAACTTTAGATCCCACATATTTGGAGCATGTTCAATCTTATGAAATTTTTGATAAAAGTGGGTTTGGAGAGGTCATGACTTTAGTTAATTTTAATCCCACTATTTTGGAAGAGTGTCAACTTTGCATACATGTGGATCGTGTTAAGAATATGTTTGTGATAGCTATATTGTTGAATTTGCTTATGATCCTACATGTAATTATTAAGAGAGAGGAAAATATGGTTGTAGAAATTTTCATGTTACTAAATTACCTTTCGTTATGTTGAGATTGCTATTGTTTCTTTCTGCTTCCTTGCATATGCTAGTTTTTGCTTGCCTTGATAATTTGCTTGCATATAAGATGCCTATGCATAGGAAGTATGTTAGACCTAGATGTGTTTGTCACGTGTTTTATGATGCTCCATTTGTGATTCAATTCTTGTCTTTCATGTGAGCATCATTGAAATCTTTATGCCTAGCTAGGGGCGTTAAACGATAGCGCTTGTTGGGAGGCAACCCAATTTTATTTTTATTCCTTGTTTTTTGTTCCTGTTTGGTAATAAATAATTTATCTATCCTCTTTTTCTGTTGTGATTTCTGTGTTTAATTAGTGTTTGTGCCAAGTAGAACCGTTGGGAAGACTTGGGGAAAGTCTTTTTGATCTTGCTGTAAAAAACAGAAACTTTAGCACTCACGAGAATTGCTGCCATTTTCTATTGGAGAGTGATATTTAGTTCATTCTTTTTGAATATGATTAATAGATAAATTCCTCACGTCTAGAAATTTATTTTAGAATTTTTGGAGTACCATAAGTTTGCATTAGTTACAGATTACTTCAGACTGTTCTGTTTTTGACAGATTCTGTTTTTCGTGTGTTGTTTGCTTATTTTGATGAATCTATGGCTAGTAATGGAGTTTATAAACCATAGAGAAGTTGGAATACAGTAGGTTTAACACCAATATAAATAAATAATGAGTTAATTACAATACCTTGAAGTGGTGTTTTGTTTTCTTTCGCTAACGGAGCGCACGAGATGTTCTGTTAAGTTTTGTGTTGTGAAGTTTTCAAGTTTTTGGTAAAGATTTGATGGATTATGGAACAAGGAGTGGCAAGATCCTAAGCTTGGGGATGCCCAAGGCACCCCAAGGTAAAATCCAAGGACACCGAAAATCCTAAGCTGGGGGATGCCCTGGAAGGCATCCCCTCTTTTGTCTTCATTCATCGGTAACTTTATTTGGAGCTATATTTTTATTCGCCACATGATATGTGTTTTGCTTGGAGCGTCTTGTATGATTTGAGTCTTTGCCTTTTAGTTTACCAGAATCATCCTTGCTGTACACACCTTTTGAGAGAGACACACATGAATCGAAATTTATTAGAATACTCTATGTGCTTCACTTATATCTTTTGAGCTATATAGTGTTTGCTCTAGTGCTTCACTTATATCTTTTAGAGCACGGTGGTGGTTTCATTTTTATAGAAATAATTGATCTCTCATGCTTCGCTTATATTATTTAGAGAGTCCTTTAGAATAGCATGGTAATTTGCCTTTTATACTATAAAAAACTTTCATATAAGTGCATTGAATACTAAGGGAAGTTTGATACTTGATGATTGTTTTGAGATATGGATATAGTGATATTAAAGTTGTGCTAGTTGAGTAGTTGTGAATTTGAGAAATACTTGTGTTGAAGTTTGCAAGTCCCGTAGCATGCACATATGGTAAACGTTGTGTAACAAATTTGAAACATGAGGTGTTATTTGATTGTCTTCCTTATGAGTGGCGGTCGGGGACGAGCGATGGTCTTTTCCTACCAATCTATCCCCCTAGGAGCTCGCGCGTAATACCTGGTTTTTGATGACTTGTCGATTTCTGCAATAAGTATGTGAGTTCTTCATGACTAATGTTGAGTCCATGGATTATACGCACTCCCACCCTTCCATCATTTCTAGCCTCTTCGGTATCGTGCATTGCCCTTTCTCACCTTGAGAGTTGGTGCAAACTTCGCTGGTGCATCCAAACCCCGTGATACGATACGCTCTATCACACATAAACCTCCTTATATCTTCCTCAAAACAGCCACCATACCTACCTATTATGGCATTTCCTTAGCCATTCCGAGATATATTGCCATGCAACTTTCCACCGTTCTGTTTATTATGACACGCATCATCATTGTCATATTGCCTTACATGATCATGTAGTTGACATCGTATTTGTGGCAAAGCCACAGTTCATAATTCTTTCATACATGTCACTCATGAGTCATTGCACATCCCTCTACACCATCGGAGGCATTCATATAGAGTCATATATTGTTCTAGTATCGAGTTGTAATCATTGAGTTCTAAATAAATAAATAGAAGTGTGATGATCATCATTAATAGAGCATTGTCCCAAAAAAAGAGAAATGCCAAATAAAATAAAAAAATATGGCCCAAAAAAATAAAAAATAAAAATAAAAAGGGGCAATGCTACTATCTTTTTTTCCACACTTGTGCTTCAAAGTAGCACCATGATCTTTATGATAGAGAGTCTCTTGTTTTGTCATCTTCATATACTAGTGGGAATTTTTCATTATAGAACTTGGCTTGTGTATTCCAACAATGGGCCTCCTCAAGTTCCCTAGGTCTTTGTGAGCAAGCAAGTTGGATGCACACCCACTTAGTTTCTTTTGTTGAGCTTTCATACATTTATAGCTCTAGTGCATTTATTGCATGGCAATCCCTACTCCTTGCATTGACATCAATTGATGGGCATCTCCCTAGCCCATTGATTAGCTGCGTCAATGTGAGACTTTCTCATTTTTGTCTTCTTCACATAACCCCCTTCATTATATTCTATTCCACCCATAGTGCTATATCCATGGCTCACGCTCATGTATTGCGTGAAAGTTGAAAAAAGTTTGAGATTACTAAAGTATGAAACAATTGCTTGGCTTGTCATCGGTGTTGTGCATGATGAGAGCATTCTTGTGTGACGAAAATGGAGCACGACCAAACTATATGATTTTGTAGGGATGAACTTTCTTTGGCCATGTTATTTTGAGAAGACATGATTGCTTAGTTAGTATGCTTGAAGTATTATTATTTTTATGTCAATATTAAACTTTTATCTTGAATCTTTTGGATCTGAACATTCATGCCACAATAAAGAAAAATTACATTGAGAAATATGTTAGGAAGCATTCCACATAAAAAATTCTATTTTTATCATTTACCTACTCAAGGACGAGCAAGAATTAAGATTGGGGATGCTTGATACGTCTCCAACGTATCTATAATTTTTGATTGCTCCATGCTATTATATATTCTGTTTTGGATGTTTAATGGGCTTATTTATACACTTTTATATTATTTTTGGACTAACCTATTAACCGGAGGCCCAGCCCAAATTGTTTTTTTCCTATTTCAGTGTTTCGCAGAAAAAGAATATCAAACGGAGTCCAAGCGGAATGAAACCTTCGGGAGCGTGATTTTTGGAACAAACATGATCCAGAGGACTTGGAGTGGACGTAAAGCAACCAATGAGGAGGCCATGAGGCAGGGGGGCGCGCCTACCCCCCTGGGCGCGCCCTCCACCCTCGTGGGCCCCTCATGACTCAACCTACCTACTTCTTCCTCCTATATATACCTACGTACCCTGAAAACATCGAGGAGCACCACGAAAACCTAATTCCACCGCCGCAACCTTATGTACCCAAGAGATCCCATCTTGGTGCCTTTTCCAGAGCTCCGCCGAAGGGGGCATTGATCACGAAGGGCCTCTACATCAACTCCATGGCCCCTCCGATGATGTGTGAGTAGTTTACCTCAGACCTTCGGGTCCATAGTTATTAGCTAGATGGCTTCTTCTCTCTCTTTGGATACAAAGTTCTCCTTGATTCTCTTGGAGATCTATTTGACGTAATCTTCTTTTGTGGTGTGTTTGTCGAGATCCGATGAATTGTGGGTTTATGATCAAGATTATCTATGAACAATATTTGAATCTTCTCTTCTCTGAATTCTTTTATATATGATTGGTTATCTTTGCAAGTCTCTTCAAATTTTTAGCTTGGTTTGGCCTACTAGATTGATCTTTCTTGCGATGGGAGAAGTGCTTAGCTTTGGGTTCAATCTTGCGGTGCTCGATCCCAGTGACAGAAAGGGAAACAACATGTATTGTATTGTTGCCATCGAGGATAAAAAGATGGGGTTTATATCATATTGCATGAGTTTATCCCTCTACATCATGTAATATTGCTTAAGGCGTTACTCCGTTCTTCTGAACTTAATACTCTAGATGCATGCTGGATAGCGGTCGATGTGTGGAGTAATAGTAGTAGATGCAGGCAGGAGTCGGTCTACTTGTCATAGACGTGATGCCTATATACATGATCATAGCTAGATATTCTCATAACTATGCTCAATTCTATCAATTGCTCGACAGTAATTTGTTCACCCACCGTAATACTTATGCTATCTTGAGAGAAGCCACTAGTGAAACCTATGGCCCCCGAGTCTATTTTCCATCATACAAGTTTCCAATCTATCTTACTTTGCAATCTTTACTTTCAATCTATATCATAAAAATATCAAAAATATTTATCTTATAATTATTATCTCTATCAGATCTCACTCTTGTAAGTGGCCCTGAAGGGATTGACAACCCCTTTATCGCGTTGGTTGCGAGGTTCTTATTTGTTTTTGTAGGTACGAGGTGACTCGCGCATGGTCTCCTACTTGATTGATACCTTGGTTTTCAAAAACTAAGGGAAATACTTACGCTGCTTTGCTGCATCACCCTTTCCTCTTCAAGGGAAAACCAACGCATGCTCAAGAGGTAGCATTTACCACGTAGAGTGGGTATCCTGGATTTTTTGAGGCGATGAGGCCTTTCTCTATCCGCAGCACATCGTCATGAAGTCTCCTTAGATCACCGAATCTGGCCCCTAGCGCTGCTTTAGGTAGGATTGGTTGACCGGGGATATGCCATTTTGCCGCACCGGGGATATCTATACGGTCTTGAACCCGAGGCTGCTGAGGCGGCTAGATCATAGAAGCAGCTTGGTTCCCTTTCCTCGCTCTCTTCCTAGGCTTCTTTGCTACCAGAAGGTCGGGTATAATACGTTCAACCTCCGGAGGCGGCAATTCAGGCACCGACTCATGACGCTCAAACCACGAGTAGGCGCCAGTATTGAGATACTGCTGAGTGTCATCGTCATCGTCATCCTCATCTATGGCGACGTCACCAGCGACTAATGGAGCCACTTCCCCACCCCGTCTGCTATCACCCAGCACGACATCCGATGCTAATTGGGTAGGTGGGTGTTGATGTTCATACCTAACTGCATGCTCGTGGGTGCGCTCCCGGCCGCCTCCAGACAAAGCAGACTCTTTGGCCACAACAGGACCCACCCATTGCAATCACCAAGCCACTGTGGGGTCTTGTCGTCATCCCCCTAGTACCATAGGAGCCAAATTCTCGTGGCCCAGTTTGAAACTGGCCACAGAAACCTTGAAGACGTCCGGGGGGATCGGCCGGCCGTGGAACAATGGTTCTTTCAACTTCATTATCGTCGCCTTCCCCACGTCCACCTTCTGGTCACCGATGGTCTACAATATGGTGCAAGGGGTTACGTCGGCCTGCAAAGACATGTCTGCGACGTGAGACATCCGAAAGGCAACGGAAACGGGAGATTATACATTTATTGAAGAGGGCCGATGTGACAGATACCATGAGGGCGTCGAGCTCAGCCAAAGAAGAAGCACCGCCGAGCACGTCCGGTGCCGGAGCAGGTGCGGGAGCCGGTGCCGGAGCAGGTGCAGGTGCTGGTGCAACGCTAGTCGAGCTTCTCCCGAAGAAGTCGGCATGGGGAAATTCCGCTGCATTTTTTTCTGGATTTTGCCTGCTCTAATTAAAAACGGCCGGAACCAAGGCACTAGACATATCTACAACCACCTGTTTTGCGGCAGCTACCGCTGTTGCGACTGTCTCAACTAATTTCTTCTCAACTACAATCTCAACCTTCTTGTCGATGTTTTCTTCAGTTAACCTCCATCTTTCCTTTCTCTCCTCCGTGGTCTCATGGTAGCACTTCTTCCACGTGGTGCCGTCTCCGACACCGTGCACGCGTCCATACGATGGCCGAGTGTCCACCGGGTGTTGTTTCAATATGTTCAACGCCCGGTTGAATGGGGTGTCCCACTTGGGCCTCGCCAACGCCTCAGACGGCAAGTCGCTTTCGGCCGCAATCCCGTGCTGCTCTCTCTACAAAAGGAACAAGGATCATCTACAAATATGACTAAACGTGCAGTTGAATTGATCAGAAACTAAAATTACCAGCAGTCTCATGGACTCCGTCGTGATCGGGTCCATCTTGAAAACCTTCTTGACTGAGTCCCAATGGTGCCGTGCCCTGAGGACTTCACGCTCCTATGGGACGGTGAAGTCCGCCAAGGGGTCTGGGATGCCCAGACTTTCGTATTCCGCGTCCTCCTTGGCCCATATGGATCTCTTCCCACCGTAACCACGGTTTCCGAGGTGGTGGCGCCCCATGTTCCTCTGTTGAAGCCCCTTCATGTACTTCGACTTTTTTTGGCAGCTTCGGCCTCGCAAGCCGCCTTGAATATTTCAAAGTGCTCTTGCGTGATTGTAGGATTATCCTTTACAATCTCAGAGTAGGGTTCCTTTTTGTTGACAATCCGATGTTTCACCCTTGCTTTCCAGGCGGCCAACACGTTGCTAAACTTGGTCATGGCGTGTTTGTTTATCTTCTTCATTGCCGGGTCCTTATCTGGATCTTTATAATCCTTTTCATTCCGGCCCGGGAACAAGAATATCTGGTGCAGCTTCTTTAGGAGGGAGGGCCTCATATTATCTATCTTCTGTAGTTTGTCATCGTTGATGGTGGCGGTTGTCCGTACGATGCAGCCTATTTGATTGCCGTAGCACGATCGCGCTTCCTCGGGCGGTATTGGCTCAAAAATGCCGTCGTCCATCTCCGTGACCACCAGTCTAGTAGTCATGAGCTGGTTTGGGCGCCGTGGCCTCTTTGCTTTCGGTTCTAGACCAGCTCCGCTAGTCTCTGCACCGGTCTCAGTCTCATCGCCGGTATGCATGTCGGTATCAGTCCCCGATGCGATAGGTGGGCCCAACAACAACATCCGTTGATCATCGACAAGGCTCAAAAATTCGTCTGCCGCCAGGAAGACGTCGTCGCAATCACCAGAACCCTGCCCTTCATCATTGCTAGCCATGTTTCCAATGATTAAATCTAGTCAATTAATTCTAGACCTAATATAATGAATAATGACATAAAAAGGCCTATGTTTTGCAGGAACATTGACTCCTTCCCGGTGCGGCAAATTCCAGGCACTCGATATGTCTTAGTTTGTAGCACAATTCATGCCGAAATTCACGAAAAATTTCGGCATGACCTTTGCTAAAAAGTGGACAAATCGAGCACCTAAAATTTGCCAGAATGGAAATGAATCAACATTCCGGCTTCATTCCCTAGAAATAGTGTTCAAATGTCCATCTTCGACACCGCAACACATGTCCAAATATACACGAGCAACCACATGTCCAAATATACATGTTCAAATTTCACAAGCTAATTCAAAAACTAAGTGTAGAAGAAAATTCATTTAACTACTAATAAAACAAAATTCAGTTAACTTTAGTGCTCTATAATGATGAAAGAAAAAAAATCAGTTAACTACTAATTTCATTCATTTAGGTTATTCATTTAACTTCACCTAATTAACCTACTCTACCACTACTACCAGCAGCACTACTAACCTAATTAACCTAGCAAAACCCTACCGCCCTAACTAAAAAACATCTAATTAACATCTACTAGTACCACTACTGCCCTAACCTAATTAACATCTACTAGTATCACTATATACTACAAGCAGCACTGCTACAACATTTTCTTCATTAAAAAAACATCTATGAAAACAAAAACCCTAATTAAACCCTACTGCCCCAAGTAACTTTTGCTGTAAACCAAATTTTTTGCTCTAAACTAATTTTTGTTCTAACTTCTACTACTTAACATCTTTTGCTCTAAACTAAATTTTTTGCTATAAACTAACTTTTGCTCTACTAATTTTTGCTCTAAAATGCAGAGAGAGAGGAGTGGTGGGGGCTTACAGAGAGGGGAGAGACGGTGCCGGGGAGGTGTTCGACGAAGGAGGCAGGGGTGGGGAGGGCGGGCTCGGGCGGCGATGAGGTCGAGGGCGGCGGTGGTGAGGCTGAGGGTGGCATCGCGCGGCGGCAGTGAGGATGAGGGCGGCCTCGGGTGGAGACGGTGAGGTTGCGGGCGTCCACGCCGGCAGGAGACGGCGGCGAAGTGGGGCGACGGCGAATTGGGGAGACAGCGGCGAAGTGGGGCGAGGGATTTGGGGGAGAAGTGGTGGCCGGGGGAGGAAAACCGCTGGTTAAGTGAAACATAACGGTAGCGCGTTTCTGAAAACACGCTATAGCTAAGTTAGCTATAGCGCGTTTTCAGAAACGCGCTACTGCTATGCCTTTCTCCTTTTTTTCCTTTTTCATTTATTTTTCTTTACATTTTACATTTTTCCTTTCTCTTTTTTCTATTTATTTCATTTTAATTTACTTTTCTACTTGTTTTTCATTTCATTTTCTTTTCGTTAGTAGTAGCGCCTTACACCTAAACGCACTGCTATAACAATATTAGCGGTAGCGCCGTTTCTAAAAGACCGCTACTACTATGTGTAGCCTATCGGCTTAGTGGTGGGAATTTTAGTAGTAGCGCTTTTACCATGGGACGCACTACTGCTATATATGTATCTACAACGCGGTTAGTCTGCACGCGCTACTGTTGTGTAGCAGTAGCACGCTTTTTAACAAGCGCTACTGCTAAAGTTTTGTGTATAAGATTTTCCCTAATAGTGAACACTTATATTTAGGAATGGAGGGAGTACAACACATGTCCTTGGTATAATCCACGTTTCTCATCCTGCCCCACTCGCCGACGGTGTGCTGCCATGAACATGGCTTGATGTCGCCTTCGGATCTTTGGAATACCCTAGGAGTTGCCGAGGTAACTGTTGAGTATTATGATTATTAGTAAGTATAGGATAGACTAGGATTTGGTCATGTCTTGTCTTGTACTTCAAGTTGGTCATTGTACTCTTATATATATGCCCACGAGGCTCAAGCAATAAATATCGATTTCACCAATCCCTATCTATCCCTTCTAACAGTAACATTGTTGGTGCAGTGACCGAAAAGTCATCGAAACCAGAAGAAGATAGTGATGAACGAAAGATCAGATCCTCGCCCCAAAGAAGAAGAAGGCGAAGCGAGTGGACAACCATCCGAGCTCCGACAAGACAGAACCGGAAGACTTTACCTCGCTAGATTCTCGATGAACTCGAAGCTGGTCATGCATCGCTGAGAGGGGAAGAAGCCAGAAGACCAAAACATGAACCATCGTTATCCACTTTGTCGGATGAAACGTATGCGGAAAGAAGGGCAATATTTGGCCCTCGCTAAAGCTCCACATGCCCTCTACCAACGCCAATCATTAAACTGAGTCCTAGCCAAAGCTAGGGAAAGACAACACCACAAACCCCAATCCCGGGTCCCCCACCTTATCGAAGAACATATACTAGGAAACACGCAAAAGTGCATCGATCCTAGATAATGAGTGAACAAGAAGTCAGTGATATTGAAACTTATGCAAAAAAGAAGCAATAAGTATGGAGGCTTATCAATAAGGACCATGTGATACGTGATTCAAAGGAGTCTGATAAAAGGTAGAGGTCCCACGAAAATACTGTAATCCAAATGAAACCTTAATATTGGTAGCAACTATTCACAATTGCGCGTTTTGATTGTTTTTTCTTCAACAACCATGCGTTCGGGCCTATAAGTGGATGGCATGCATAAACACCGCGATGCCAAGGAGAGGTAGACATCATTATTTATGTTTTCCCACGTATTCTGCTAAACTCGGGTATGCGAGGAAACACACGACGAATAAGTCAACAAAAAAAGTTAGTGATAGTAAATTCTATGGAACTAGAAGCAATATATATGGACAGTTTTCAATAATGGGCATGTGATCCAAGTGAACCTAAATAGAAAAAGGATGAAAACATGTAATCCAAAGGAGACATTAGTATCTATAGCAACTATTCCACTAGCATAATTTGATTATTTTTTCACAAACAATCATGACTATGTGGCCAGGGTTATATAAATGGATGGCGTGCACAACACTAGGTAACATGGATCAGAGGAAGATATCATAATTTATGTTTTCCACTGATTCTTCTTGCCTCTGGTGACCTTTATGGTGCTAAGAGTTGGTAGGGGAACTCCGGATCAAAGCTTGGAAGCCATCTAGTTATATGACTTATATCACGGTCACGATTTAGTCTTCATAGTACATCGTAGAGCCAATGGTGTGTATGGTACCGGTGGATCAACCCTAATCTGGTAATTTCTCGCTCGATGTTCTGCCTTAACTTGGTAGAGGCGTTGGTGATTGTGGTTCTTTGACTCCATTTCTTCATGCTCTATATATTATTTTGCAGTGATTTGTTTAGTGGTCAACCATCATGCTTGCAAGGTGTGTCTCCTAGTCATGTGTTAAATGATCTCAAGTTCTTGCATATTGATGCCGACCACTCATGTGTCTCTTAAGATCCCCTAAGATTAGTCATACTTTGTGTAGGATTTGCTTGGTGCAACTTCTGGTACTAGAGGCTTAGAGGAAAACCGAGATGAGAAGGACTTGGAGACCACGACTTCCGATGACCTTAGTGTAACTTCTATTTTTATAAAGAAGCTATGTTTCTTGTATTCATCTAGGTCTCTTTGTTATGTATACTATACTTGTTTGATTAAAAAATCATTTCTAAAGGAACAACTGTGCACTGCCTACGGGTATTAGCAAAAAGTATACAATTTATTCGAATACAAGCACATTTTATTTGTAAAAAAAGTATATAAGAATGATGGTCAAAATACATTTAGTCTAATTCGTACAATTCGTACATGAGCCTTAGGTCCTAGGTTTAGTTTGATAAATGTTACGGTGTGCACAAGGCCTAATATTGCTCATGCGGTTATCATTACCTGCTAGTGGCCAAATTACCGTACCATCAAATCAAGCTCCATTAACACGATAGTAGATATCGGTCCTTATTTTAGTTGTTAGTCGATACTCTTGTTTGTTACCTAAGGGATTCATTATTAAAGCCGAACAACTGTTGCTCCAAGTCCCTCCACATGGAGGTGTGTGGACAGCCCAACATCAATCCACAAGTCCAACACATGTGAACCATTGATCTGATTTGCATCCAACAGTTATGAGTACACCATAGTGAAGTGAATGAAGAAGAAAATCCTAGCCAATCCACTCAGTTGGTGGTGGTTGTCGTTATGAGAGTGAAAGAGAGCACACAAAGACATGGAGGTGTGCTACGTGTTAGCAACCCAACATCAGCCCATAAGTCGAACATGCATTTGCATCCAACTATTGTGAGTGATTCGTAGTGAAGTGAGGGAAGAAGAAAACCCTAGTCACTCCACTCAGGTGGTGGTGGCTTCCATTGTGAGAGTGAAAGAGAGCACACAATAAGAACACAAACGTTGAGAGAGAGAAAGAAGGAGGAGAGAGGTTCTGTCCAGATTTGCCACAACTGACTAGACAATGTTTAAGCTGGTGATTAGATGCTTGCTTGGATTGACCCCAAATTTGATAGGATCGCTCCTTACTTTAGGTATCTCGATGTGGTTACCTGGTTTGAGGATTGGGTCAGTGGAGCATCTGATTGAGTGTGGTTTTGTCAGTTCGTATCGCTGTAGTTTCAACACAAAGTAGTTGTAGGAGGTGCATAGATTGGGTAAGCAAACAATGTCGGATCAAGCTAAAAAAATTTAGGGGATGTCGGGAATTTGTGTGTATGTTTGCATGCCAAATTTGATGTTGTTTGATTTAGCGGTTTAAAAGTAGTTTGCAAATTTCAGAAACAGACAGAAGTTGTGTTACTCTGCTTTGCTGGAATCTTGCTTCTTGTGGTGGTTGTTGTTGCTGGTTGGCAACATTGAGAGAGGTCCTAGAGATGACTTTGTACTCACCATCCTAATGGTGAAGTTGTGTGGGCCACAACAGTAGTTTTTGAGGTGGTTTTTCACGTTAAATTAAGTGTCACATGTGCATGTTGTTTGAGTTTATTCTGTTGCTTACTAGTTTTTTTGGAACTTTGCTTACTAGTTTTTTTCTTTCTGAAAGGAACGTTGCTTACTAGTTGGTTGAAGCTAACCTCAAAATTCACTAAAAGTGAAGAGGGTTGTTTGCATATGTGTTGTGTCGGTGAATTTGTGCATCACATCTTGCTGTCGAGGCCCAACAACAACAACCTTATTTCTAACAATGTTTTTTTTCGCACGTGGAAAACTGTAGACATGTGGAAAGTTGAAATAAAATGGAAATAAACACACAATAAACCTTAAAATAATCGTTAAAAAATTAGGGCGCCCATCTGGGCGTCCGTGTGCGCGGCGCGAAGATTGTTGGCACGAGACAGCGACACCGCGGAGAACATGGTGGCCAAGGTTGTCCAAATCGCATGTGACGTCTCAAGGGACGCGACTTGGACGAGAACCTCCTTGGACAGGTTGCGCAAGAGATAAGCAACAATCTGTTGATCCTGGACAAACTAGGGTGCATAGGCATGGTTGGGGATGACCTGGTCCTTGCCGTCTTTGTCTTTGGTGGTGATGATCTTGCGAGGCTCCTCAATGATGTTGTCGATGTAGTTGTACAAGCCGACGCCCATTATTTGGGATCTTGCTTGGGCTTTCCAAAGGACATAATTCGTTCGAGTAAGTGGCTTAGTGGTGTTGTAGTTGAGGCTGGATTGGATGGGTGCGGTGGAGGTGGACATGATGAAGAAGGGTTGAGTGAAGGGTTGAGGAAGAACTAGCTAGATGAGATGGAAGAGCCTGCTCTGTATACCACGTAAAGAGTTATGGAAATGTCTTAACCCTCATACGCGAGAGCCCGCATGTATATATTGATGGGATGATCGATGGATACAAGCCTCGGTGGAGATTGCCTAACCGAGAGGGGAGGTTACAGGGAGAATCAAAAGAAGAGATAGTTAAACATGAGAACTATCTCTAACAACCTCAACAGAAAGCCTACGCTAGAGTAGTCACCACGTCAAGCACGTCAAGGGTGCGGCCATGCCAAGTGTCAATGACGCCTCCTCCTCTGTAACATATTGCATGTTCAACACACACATGTAGAAAGTTGAAATAAAATGAAAATAAACAGACGATAAACCTTAAAACAATCGTTAAACAAATTAGTCTCGGCCCTCTTCAATATGTGCATGCTTTCTGTCGGGCCCTCCACCTCTCCTAAGTAAGCAGGATGACTTAGACAGAAACATGTTGTCTCTGTCCGTCATCCACTCTGGCCTCTGCGTCGCCTGGCTGCTGACACGGCGAATGCAGGTACAAGAACAACCTACAGGGTCCTCTGACTTGAACCCCGTAGACTACTCAAATGTCCTAGTAATACATAATACATACACGAATCTTTGAGTAAAAGAATTGAACAAAGCAATAATTGAAGATTCGGAAGGGATCGGCTCCGGCCGGCCGGCGGGGCCACCTAGGTTTAGCAGGGCTTGCCGGGCTTGCACGGCAAGCAGCCGGCGAAGCGTGTGAGCCTGGTGACGTACGATCCCGGCTTGGGCGGGATGAGGTCGTCCTTCTCGAACTTCCTCTGGTTGGGGCCGCCGCTGTCGGTGAAGACGGCGTCGTTGAGCATCAGGTCCCCCTCCGAGTGCCACACCCAGTTCTTCCACTCCGACTCCTCCGCGTACAGCCGCTTCGTGATCAGCTTCGCCGCCAGGTTCGGCGGCGCGATGTAGCGGTTCCCCTGGCTGATGATGGTCGGGTTCTTGCTGCCGCCGATGGCGTACATGAGCCAGTGGGTGTAGTCGTTGTTCACCACGTGGAAGAATCCCCATCGGCACCTGATAATTATATAAGCAAGAGAAAATGATTTATAAATGCAGTGAGCACAAATTAACCAACCAGCTTAATTTTAGCTTGAGATGATGATGATGACCTTGGCATTCTCTGCACGAGCCCTCTTCCGAAGTGGTTGAAGGCGACGGTGATCTGCATGATCTCGTCCTTGGGGTTGCTGTCGCTGGAGCCGAAGAGCATGACGTCGTTGTGGTTTGTGAGGTGGCAGTTGGAGATGGTGACGCCGGTGGACTGGTCGATGACGTCGATGAGGCCGTCCTGGCAGGTGGCGAGGGAGAGGTGGTCGAGCCACACGTCGGTGGAGCCGAAGACGCTCACGCCGTCGCCGTCCGACTGGGTGCGGAACCCGGCGTGCTGTGGCGAGTCCCGGATCCTGCCGCCCTTGCCCACGATGAGGTCGTTGACGTGGATGTTGTGGATGATCACGTTGTGCGCGTACTGCACGGTCACCTGCGCGCCGTCGGCGATGCGCAGCTGCACGCCGCGCCCGTCGATGGTCTTGTTGCTGCCCACCAACAGCTCCTCCTTGAGCTTGATCAGCATGGGCCTGGCGAAGATGATCCACAGGGGCTCATTCTGGATCACGGCCCACCGGAGCGTGCCCGGCCGCGGCTCCAGCACGTCGTCGTCGTCGCCGTCCGTGACGATGTAGATCTTCCCGCCCAGCCCGCCCGTGGCGTGCCTCCCGAACCCCTGCGCGCACCGCGCCAGACGCATCCGGTCCGTCGCCCAGTCGTCGCGGCACCGCCAGCACCGGTCGATCGGGTTCGTCGCCGTGCACGGCCCAGCGAACTTCTTGTGCAGTCCCAGCAACTTCCTCCTCGACCCGCTCTCCTCCCGAACGGCTCTGTGGACGGCGCGGTTCAGGCTGTTGGCGACCTCGATGGGGTTGGGATGGTAGGCGGCCTCCGCGCGGGCTCTGGCCTCCAGCTGGCGCCGCTGCCAGTACTCGTCGAACTCGCCGATGTTGGCCTCCGACACGGCCGCCGCCGCCAGGAAGAAGACGGCATACAGGAGCAAGGAGACGGGCCTGCTCCACTGGAACCCCTCCATGGTTCCTTTATTACCGTAGTAGATTATTATTCGCCGTTAGGATCGATCGAGCTCCCCTCCTCCTACCTCGTGATGGCCTTGATTTCTAGGTGTATGAAGGTAGGACGGTGAGCTCCATCAGGGACATTGCTCGATCCAGGTGATGAGGAACCGGGAGGAATATATAGCTCGGCCGGGCGTGTCTGCAAGAGAGTGGTGTATAATTAGGGAGTGGTGAAGCGACGATTGAGGAGAGCGCAACTCGCGCATGCTTCGGTACCTTGTCGCCATGCCCATGAGTGAAGGTGATTCAGGGAGCGTGCTCGGCCCGTGCACGCCTCTCGCTCCGGTGTTTAGAGTCTCCTATCTTCTATTCTTGGGTTGCTATGCATTGCATATGCAACATTTTGAACACCGTAATGTGAGGGCATCATCTTAATTATCTCTACCTTATTTTTATTTTTATTTTTATTTTGGCGGAAAGAACCGAGATCTATTAATAACAAGTACAAACCACCTCAAATATAATAATAATTACATCAAGGATCATGCATCATCGAACAACCACTACCGTAGTCAGAACAAGTCGCTAACGTGGCTTTATTGCCGCTCCCCTATCAAAGCCAGCTTGACCTTGTTGATGACAGCTAGGAAACCTTTGTGCACGTGCCTGGAAGGACCATTGTCCTAGAGGCAGTTTCAACATTGAACCCTTAAATAGATCTAAAACGTGTGACAACAAATCGCGCCGCCGCACACGGGGGAGGATAAACCCTCACTACTAGGGAAAATCCTAGTAGTAGCGTGGGTGCTCGCGCCACTACTACGGCGCTACAGCTAATTTGTAGTAGTAGCGTGGGTGCACCGGCGCTACTACTACGTCTGTTAGTAGTAGCGCGGGAACAAAAAAATTCTCGATCCCGTGCATGCTGTCAATGGCATCAATTGTTCGATCCAGTGACGGCAGGGGTCGCCGGAGGTGCGGAAGGGCACCGGCAGACCAGATCCAGCAACGACTGCTGCAGAGGGCCCGGATCCATGGCCGAGCAAGGCAGCGGCATGGGGCTCCTCTTCGCAGCAAAGGCAGCGAGCTCCTGGTCATCCATGGCAACGACCTGCACGGGTAAGGACATGGGAGGGTGAGTCAAACCAGAGGGAAAGAGAGAAAAAGAAAAACGAGGGAGATAGGAATGAGATGGAGGTAGTAGCGGGGTTGGTCGCCAGTGGTGAGGTGCTCCGACGTGGTGGCATGGAGATGCGGGGAAGACCGGCGAGCTCCGGGATGCTGGCGGCCTCTTTTGGCGCCATGAAGGAGGAGGCGCACATGGTAGGAGGTCCATGTGAGAGCCTAGTGTAACGCCCCGAGACCGATGCGCCAGGTGTCTTCCAGTTATTCGCTGTTGTTGCCTTGTCATTGCTTGCGTGTCATGCATCTTATATCATGTCATCATGTGCATCGCATTTGCATTCATGTTCGTCTCATGCATCCGAGCATTTTCACCGTTGTCCGTTTTGCAATCCGGCGCTCCTATGTCACCCGGTGTCCCTTTCTACCTCTTTTCATGTGCGGGTGTTAAATGTTTTCGGATTGGACCGAGACTTGTCATGCGGCCTTGGTTTACTACCGTAGACCGCCTGTCAAGTTTCGTGCCATTTGGACTTTGTTTGATACTCCAACGGTTAACCGAGGGACCGAAAAGGTCTCGTGTGTGTTGCAGCCCAACACCCTTCCAAAGTGACCCAAAACCCACCTAAACTCGCTCCATCATCTCGGTCGTTCGATCATGATCGCGTGGCCGAAAACCGCACCTCATTTGGACTCTCCTAACTCCCTCTACCTATATATATGTGGCCTCCCTCAAAAAATCTCGCAGTCCAAATCCTAGATCCAACTCCCTCCGCGCCGCCGGACATGTCTGCCCGTCACCGGACGCGTCCACCGCTGCCGCCACGTCGCATCGACCAATGGAAAGCCGCCACGTCAGCGCGCCGCCTCCTGCGCCCACTCACGACGTGCCACGTCGCCACCCCCGCGCTCTCCACCGCGCGAGGCCCGCCCGGCCCAGGAAGGGCCCCCGAGGGCCCGAAGCCGCCGCCGTCTCCTTCGTTCGCCGCGCCCGGCGTGACTGTTCGCCCCGCGCCGCCCGTGCTTCTCCGCACCGCCGTCGCACGCATCACCGGCCGCCTCCTCCGCCGGAGCGCCGCCGCCTTCGCCGCCCCACCTCGCCGCCGGCGAGCTCCACCGCGGCGCCCCCCTCGCTGCCCGCGCCGCCCGAGGCCGCCTCGTCGCGTCCGGCCACCGCCGGCGCCGCCCCCTTCCTCCTCTGGCCACCGAAGCTCCGGCCACCTCGCCCCCAGCTCCGGACTTCTTCTCCGGCGACGACGAACGACTCCGGTGAACAGTGCCCGCGAGATCCCGATCTGGATCTGGATCCCCTCGGGTTGACTTTTTCGCCTGAAACCCTAATATTTTTGCATACTTTGACGCATTATAACTTCGTCACCATTGCCCCGATTCGTGCGTGTAGCATATTAAAATGTTCGTCTCGACGAGTACATTATTTTGTCTCATTGCATCATTTTTATTTGAGCTCATCTTGATGCCCGAAATGCAATTGAAAGAGGGCTATGTGAGGATCGTTTCATATCTGTTTCAGCAAATGGCCTTTTGTCATTTTTGCCATGATTAATGTGTGCATGACATGATCCTGAGCTCTACATGTGTTTTGTAATATGCCATGTCATCTTTACAAGGATGTATGCCACGCATTTTTGTGATCTTTGTGGTGACTAGCACAAGCATGCAAAGTAGCTTACTCAATGATGCTGATTTCAGGGACTTAGAATTTCACCAAGTCCTTGTCCTGTTATTGTTTTTATGCCATATGTTCATATTGTTTCCTAGTGATCTTTGCCTCTTTTGAGCATGATCAGTAAGGATGTTTTGTAGATATTGTGGTGCTCTATCCATCCATGTCTTTGTTTGCAATTATGGAGCACCCTAGCTTGAGTCAATCGAGCTCTACTTTTACTATAAAATGTTCCTGGCAGATTGTTAACATGTTTAGCGATTTTGCCGAGCTTGTTGCTATTGATCCGTGCATCCTATGATGTTATTCTTGTCATGTCTAGCTTCTATGCCATGTCTACTTGCTGGGTGTATGCTTAGTTTGTCATGCAATGCTTTGTAGTGAGTGCATCGAGCTTGTAAACATGCCTACTTGTTAACTGTTTTGCCATGCTCCAGTTTTTCACTAAGTTTGAATCTGTTTATGTTTTTGCTATGTTCACATGCTTGCAATTGTATTTTCTTATCCCTTTTGGCTCATGGTCACTAAGGGACTTTTGTTATATGTTTTGATTAGCTTCATTCCATCCCTTTCGTTGCCATGATAAGTTCCTGTAGCATGTAGTTATCGTGCTCTAAACATTGCTTCCTGATGATAAATTCCTGATATGCTGTTAATTTCACCAAGTCTGAAACCTGTTATCTTTTGCATTTTTTCCATGCTTGTTTGAGCTTGCTATTGAGTGAATTAGCCATAGCTCAGTGTTCATATTTTGTCAAGCATCATGAGTGGATCCCTTCCATGTATTTTGTTGTCATGTTGGAGTGCTGTAGCATGTTGTTCTTGATGCATTTAGATGGTCTCGTGCTGATTATCGCAGACCGGTGCCATATTTGTTTCGCTTGCCATTTCCAAACCATGCATCCGATTCCGGTGATCTTTATATCGATTTCGACCAAAATCACCTCACCTTTCCAGTGGCACTCTTGGATTTACATGTTGAGGCCAGGTTCAATAATTCCTTTCCAAATCATGCATATGCATTACATATCGCATCCCGCATATCATGCCTTGTTTATGTGTTGGTTGTTTACTATATTGTGTGCTTCTTTCCGGTGTTGCTTCTTCGGGTTGGTTTCGATAACGTAGCGTTTGTGAGGACCCGTTCGACTACGTCCGTTTGTCTTCTTCGTGGACTCATTCTTCTTCCTTGCAGGATTTCAGGCAAGATGACCATACCCGCAAAATCACTTCTATCTTTGCTTTCTGGTTGCTCGCTCTTTTGCTATGCCTATGCTGCAATACCTACCACTTGCTTATCATGCTTCCCATATTATTAAGCCAAGCCTCTAACCACCTTGTCCTAGCAAACCGTTGTTTGACTATGTTACCGTTTTGCTCAGCCCCTCTTATAGCGTTGTTAGTTGCAGGTGAAGATTGGAGCTTGTTCCATGTTTGGAACATGGATATTTGGTTGGGATATCACAGTATCTCTTATTTGCATCTATATACTTGGTACAGGGTGGAAGGCTCGGCCTTATGCCTGGTATTTTGTTCCACTCTTGCCGCCCTACTTTCCGTCATATCGGTGTTATGTTCCCGGATTTTGCGTTCCTTACACGGTTGGGTTATAATGGGAACCCCTTGACAGTTCACCTTGAATAAAACTCCTCCAGCAAGGCCCAACATTCGTTTTACCATTTGCCACCTAGCCTCTTTTTCCCTTGGGTTAGGCCAGCCCAAGGGTCATCTTTATTTTAACCCTCCCGGGCCAGTGCTTGTCTAAGTGTTGGTCCAAACTAGAGCCCCTTCCAGCGCCACCTCAGGGAAACTCGAGGGCTGGTTTTAGTTGTACGGATTGCTTATCCGGTGTTGCCCTGAGAACGAGATATGTGCAGCTCCTATTCGGATCGGGTGGTCTTGCTGGACTTGTTTTACCATTGTCGAGGATATCTTGTAACCGGGATGCCGAGTCTGATCGGATTGTCTTGGGAGAAGGAATATCCTTCATTGACCGTGAGAGCTTGTGATGGGCTAAGTTGGGACACCCCTGCAGGGATTTGAACTTTCGAAAGTCGTGCCCGCGGTTATGGGCAGATGGGAATTTGTTAATGTCCGGTTGTAGAAAACCTAAAGTTTATTTTAATTAAAACGCATCAACCGCGTGTGTAACCGTGATGGTATCTTCTCGGCGGAGTCCGGGAAGTGAACAAGGTGTTGGAGTTATGCTTGACGTAGGTTGTTCTAGGATCACTTCTTGATCATAGTTTTATCGACCGTACCTTGCTTTCTCTTCTCGCTCTCATTTGCGTATGTTTAGCCATCATATATGCTAGTCGCTTGCTGCAGCTCCACCTCATACCTTTACCTTACCCATAAGCTTAAATAGTCTTGATCGCGAGGATGTGAGATTGCTGAGTCCCCGTGACTCACATATACTTCCAAAACCAGTTTGCAGGTGCCGATGAACCGTGTAGGTGATGCAACCGAGCTCAAGGAGGAGCTCGTTGAAGACCGTGTTCGTTATGTTGTTCCGTTTCCAGTTGATCAGTAGTGGAGCCCAGTTGGGATGATCGAGGATCTGTGTAGCTTTTGGGGTAGTCTTCTTTTATTTTGGTTCCGTAGTCGGGCCTTGAGTGTATCTGGATGAATGTAATGCTTTATTCATGTATTGTGTGAAGTGGCGATTGTAAGCCAACTATGTATCTCTTTCCCTTATGTATTACATGGGTTGTGTGAAGATTACCTCACTTGCGACATTGCTTTCAATGCGGTTATGCCTCTAAGTCATGCTTCGACACGTGGGAGATATAGCCGCATTGAGGGCGTTACAAGTTGGTATCAGAGCCATCCCCGACTTTAGGAGCCCCCCTGCTTGATCGAATCGCTCGCGTTGTTGAGTCTAGAAAAATGTTTTGAGTCATTTAGGAATTATATATATCGGAGAGTTAGGACTTCTTTTTACTCCTCAGTCCCTTCGTCGCTTTGGTGAGGCATCCTGACGTAGAGTTTTGACTCTTCTCTTCTCAAATTTCACTAAAAAAATTTAGGATCATGCGGGTATCCTGGAATCGTTCCGATGGTTTTGTGACGAGAACATTGTTCTTGGTGCCTCCTGACATTTAGGGGTTGTGGCAGTGTCCCGGGGAGTTGAGCTCCGAGGTGTTGTCATCACAATTTTATCATTGCAGTTCTGGAATACCTGAGTTCGCCGACATCGAAAATCTCTTTTATGCAGTTGTTGGTGAGATAACCTCGACGCCACCCAGTACTGGGGCGGGAGTTCGGGAGTATTGCCATAACTTGTATAACGGATGCTTTTCAAAGGTCGAGGTAAATGATATCCGAAGGTTTCTTGGTTATGTGTTGAATGATGGATACAGCTGGATGTAGGATTTGCTAGATTTGGGTGAGATATTATGCTTCCCTTGTATCCCCAACACCTGATTGCATAACCGGGAAAGTTTCGGGAGTTTATAAGTGGGAATTCAGGTAGCTCTTAGGATTTCTTTCCGACAGATGTATGATTTGAAATTGGGGTTCGACGTCTAGTGGTCCGCCTATCCACGGTTGGTTTTACAGTGGTCTCGTTGTGTCTTAAAGAGTCCTTGGCTATGCCGACTCGGGGACGCTTCGTATGTCATGTGCACTGCCTTGTACATGATGGTGCTGTACGATCGAGCCCGTGTAGGCCCCACCACGAAAACTTCGGACGAAATCTCTATCATATGTTTGTTCCGGCTTATTCTGCAAGCCAATCCTTTGTTTTGCTTTTGAGTTGTGGTATTCGAGTTGCTTCAATGTCAAATGTTGATTCCATACCTTTCTTAAGCGGTGTTCTCATACTCCTATGTGAATACCAATCCTTCATGATAATCAAGATTGTCATGTCAATCCTTTTCAATCGGCGTGTCTCTATTCAAGTGGATCCGTTCATTTTCAACATCCGCAAGATTCAATCTCAGTTCTTCTCAACGGTGTTTGTTTCATCCGTCTCCAAGTTGCCTTTGTTTTTCCTGCCCATCCACCCCTTTTCTTTAAGGAATCCGATGTCTTAATCAAGTATCATTTTATTCTTGTGAAGTCTCTCCTTCCTTTTTCGTCAATATTCTTATCCGGTGATTCTCATGAAGATCCTAACGGAGCCTCAAGTTCATCATTATTCATTCTCTTTCTTCTCCGGTGGAACCAATTCAAACTTTGTTGATCATATCCTTTCCTTGTTTCAAATACCATCTCATACCAGTGCACCTCTTAATCATTCACCTCCCGCTATACATTTGTTCTGGAGTGACGAAGATAGCTCAGAAGATTCGTGTTTCCACTCTGCTTTCGTTCAAGATCTTCGAGGATGTCACCTCATTCAAGCCATTTAATTCAACCGGTGGAATCTCTCTTTTCAAGCAATCATTCCAATGGTGTATCCTTTCAGTGGGCCCTAACCCACAGGTCTTTTCCCAGGATCTTACCTGACTCTTCTTATTTTTCCGGAGCTATCCTAAATTCTTTTCAAAGTTTGACGTAAGAATGATTCATCATCAGTCATATGTATTTCTCCAAGATCTTTCAAATTCTTTTCATCGTTGGCTCAACCTTTCCATTCTTCATTCCGGAGTGCCTCGATAATTCTTGGTGGTGTTTCTCGTCGTCATTCTCAACACTTGAAGACTGAAGAAGAGTTTTACCTCCATATCTTATCCGTTTTCTCAGAGATTCGTGGTTCTAGTTCGAGGCCATCCTCGCATAATTGTTTTTGATCGTGAGAATTCTTTTCACCCATCCGGAGCATTTCATGAGTTATGTTCCATTTCTTTCCTCCGAAGGCCATCATTTCGAAAGATTTGTCCATTCCAGCTTTCAGTTGTCATTCTCCAATCTTACCGGTGCATCGTTCAAGTGATCTATAATCAGTTCGTGATCTCTTCGTTCTCATGTATCTAGATTGTCCCAAGTATCTTCGTTCATTTCACAATTCTTACCCGGTGATTCATCCCTTTACTTCGTTCATTTTCAATTCTTACGGTGGTTCGTTCAAGATCCCTCTTCCTTGGTTATCATATCAATTCTTTCGTTCTTTCAAATTCTACCGGTGGTTCGTGGAAGACATTCTCAAGTTTATGTTATATCTCTCTTAATTTTTTCTACGAGAATAAGTAATGTGTCAAATCCGTTGATTGTCATCAATTTAATTGGTGAAGGATAAGCATAATGTAATTCTTATTCTTGTTTCATCGACTAACTTTAATTCCTTATTCCGGAGGCTCACCAAATTGTCGATTTCAATTGTTTCATCTTTTCTTCCTGCAATTCCAAGCTCTCTCAATTATATCATCGCGAAGCTCCATCTAAATCATCGCAAGGCTTCAACCTTATTCTTTTCATCCTTCTTTTCGTGTGATCATTCTTTTGTTGCCGGAGTTCTTCATGGAGGCTCTACATGTTGGTTCATAAAGGATTTAATCCCTTCTCCAAGTTTTTCATCGAGATTCTTTTCAGAGGAGCTCAAGTATTCTTCTTCGTGCAACCGGAGTGCAATTCTTTTACCTTATCTTCGGAGGTGGTATTATGTCATTCTTGATAATTTGAGTTCATGTTTCATGATTCACATATTGTTAAGAATGAGGTATTTTAAATCCATCAACCTCTCCGTCGGAGTTATCTTGGGTTATATTTCTCCTAAAGCCTTCCCTAAGGTTTGTGGCTATCTATGGTGTGTATAAATGACCCAAGTTCTTCATTTATCTCTCCCGGTGAAATAGTTTCTCGTCTCCTTGTTGATATCAATCCAATCAAATCTTTTCTGTGAGTGGCAAGTTGTCACCTCATAATGTTGAGATGCCTTCTATAAGACCATATCAAGCTTATTCTTTTCGTTGTTGGTGTTCCAACAACTCCGTTCAATTTTTCTCCTAAGGATGCCTTTTCAAGCTCATTTGTGGCAGAAGTTGTCATTTTCTTCTCAATTCCTTATTTTTTATTTACCTATCATATATTTCTTCCTTCCGGGGGAATTGTGATGTTGCTCTCTTCGACCCATCATCTTGTTTTGTCAGGATCGTGTTCTTTTCATGCTTATCCTTTTAACCGGAGTGTTGTACCCTTTTGCTCAAGTTTATTATCATTTCTCAACCAGAGTGCTTTCAACTTTATTCATCTTCGTTGTTTCTTTCTCTCAAGTTGTTCAACCTCTCAAGGTTCTTTGGTTTCACTAGTTTGTCAAAGAATCAACTTAGTTTTACCTCTTCTCTTTCTGTTCCATTTTCCCTCCGGTGCCATTCTAGATCTCGGGACGAGATCCTCTCGTAGTGGTGGAGTGTTGTAACGCCCCAAGACCGATGCGCCAGGTGTCTTCCAGTTATTCGCTGTTGTTGCCTTGTCATTTCTTGCATGTCATGCATCTCATATCATGTCATCATGTGCATCGCATTTGCATTCATGTTCGTCTCATGCATCCGAGCATTTTCACCGTTGTCCGTTTTGTAATCCGGCGCTCCTATGTCATCCGGTGTCCCTTTCTACCTCTTTTCGTGTGCGGGTGTTAAACGTTTTCGGTTGGACCAAGACTAGTCATGCGGCCTTGGTTTACTACCGGTAGACCGCCTGTCAAGTTTTGTGCCATTTGGACTTCGTTTGATACTCCAACGGTTAACCGAAGGACCGAAAAGGCCTCCTGTGTGTTGCAGCCCAACACCCTTCCAAAGTGGCCCAAAACCCACCTAAACCCACTCCATCATATTGGTCGTTCGATCACGATCGTGTGGCCGAAAACCGCACCTCATTTGGACTCTCCTAGCTCCCTCTACCTATATATATGTGCCTCCTCCGAAAAATCTCGCAGTCCAAACCCTAGATCCAACTCCCTCCGCGCCACCGGACATGTCCACCCGTCACCGGACGCGTCCACCGCCGCCGCCACGTCGCATCGACCAATGGAGAGCCGCCACGTCAACGCGCCGCCTCCCGCGCCCAATTACGGTGTGCCATGTCGCCACCCCGGCGCCCTCCACCGCGCGAGGCCCGCCCGGCCCAGGGAGGGCCCTCGAGGGCCCGAAGCCACCGCCATCTCCTTCGTTCGCCGCACCCGCCGTGTCTGTTCGCCCCGCGCCGCCCGCGCTTCTCCGCACTGCCGCCGCACGCATCACCGGCCGCCTCCTCTGCCGGAGCACCGCCGCCTTTGCCGCCCCACCTCGCCGACGGCGAGCTCCACCGCGGCGCCCGAGGCCACCTCGTCGCGTCCGACCACCACCGGCGCCGCCCCCTTCCTCCTCTGGCCACTGGAGCTCCGGCTACCTCGCCCCCAGCTCCGGACTTCTTCTCCGGCGACGACGAACGACTCCGGTGAACAGTGCCCGCGAGATCCCGATCTGGATCTGGATCCCCTCGGGTTGACTTTTTCGCTCGAAACCCTAATATTTTTGCATACTTTGACGCATCATAACTTCGTCACCGTTGCTCCGATTTGTGCGTGTAGCATATCAAAATGTTCGTCTCGACGAGTACATCATTTCATCTCATTGCATCATTTTCATTTGAGCTCATCTTGATGCCCGAAATGCTGTTGAAAGAGGGCTATGTGAGGATCGTTTCAGATCTGTTTCAGCAAATGGCCTTTTGTCATTTTTGCCATGATTAATGTGTGCATGATATGATCCTGAGCTCTACATGTGTTTTGTAATATGCCATGTCATCTTTACAAGGGTGTATGCCACGCATTTTTGTGATCTTTGTGGTGACTAGCACAAGCATGCAAAGTAGCTTACTCAATGATGTTGATTTCAGGACTTATAATTTCACTAAGTCCTTGTCCTGTTATTGTTTTTATGCCATATGTTCATGTTGTTTCCTTGTGATCCGTGCATCTTTTGAGCATGATCAGTAAGGATGTTTTGTTGATATTGTGGTGCTCTATCCATCCATGTATTTGTTTGCAATTATGGAGCACCCTAGCTTGAGTCAATCGAGCTCTACTTTTGCTATAAAATGTTTCTGGCAGATTGTTAACATGTTTAGCGATTTTGCCAAGCTTGTTGCTATTGATCCGTGCATGCTATGATGTTGTTCTTGCCATGTCTAGCTTCTATGCCATGTCTACTTGATGGGTGTATGCTTAGTTTGTCATGCAATGCTTTGTGGTGAGTGCATCGAGCTCGTAAACATGCCTACTTGTTAACTGTTTTGCCATGCTCCAGTTTTTCACCAAGTCTGAATCTGTTTATGTTTTTGCTATGTCACACGCTTGCAATTGTATTTTCTGATCCCTTTTGGCTCATGGTCACTAAGGGAATTTTGTTATATGTTTTGAGTAGCTTCATTCCATGCCTTGCGTTGCCATGATAAGTTCCTGTAGCATGTAGTTATCGTGCTCTAAACATTGCTTCCTGATGATAAATTCCTGATATGCTGTTAATTTCACCAAGTCTGAAACCTGTTATCTTTTGCATTTTTGCCATGCTTGTTTGAGCTTTCTATTGAGTGAATTAGCCGTAGCTCAGTGTTCATCTTTTGTCAAGCATCATGAGTGGATCCCTTCCATGTATTTTGTTGTCATGTTGGAGTGTTGTAGCATGTTGTTCTTGATGCATTTAGATGGTCTCGTGCTGATTATCGCAGACCCGTGCCATATTTGTTTTGCTTGCCATTTCCAAACTGTGCATCCGATTCCGGTGATCTTTATATCGATTTCGACCGAAATCACCTCACTTTTCCAGTGGAACTCTTGGATTTCCAAGTTGAGGCCAGGTTCAATCATTCCTTTCCAAATCATCCATATGCATCACATATCGCATCCCGCATATCATGCCTTGTTTATGTGTTGGTTGTTTACTATATTGTGTGCTTCTTTCCGGTGTTTCTTCTTCGGGTTGGTTCCAATAACGTCGCGTTTGTGAGGACCCATTCGACTACATCCGTTTATCTTCTTCGTGGACTCATTCTTCTTCCTTGCGGGATTTCAGGCAAGATGACCACACCCTCGAAATCACTTCTATCTTTGCTTGCTAGTTGCTCGCTCTTTTGCTATGCCTATGCTGCGATACCTACCACTTGCTTATCATGCCTCCCATATTGTTAAGCCAAGCCTCTAACCACCTTGTCCTAGCAAACCGTTGTTTGGCTATGTTACCGCTTTGCTCAGCCCCTCTTATAGCGTTGTTAGTTGCAGGTGAAGATTGGAGCTTGTTCCATGTTTGGAACATGGATATTTGGTTGGGATATCATAATATCTCTTATTTATATTAATGCATATATATACTTGGTAAAGGGTGGAAGGCTCGGCCTTATGCCTGGTGTTTTGTTCCACTCTTGCCGCCCTAGTTTCCTTCATATCGGTGTTATGTTCCCGGATTTTGTGTTCCTTACACGGTTGAGTTATAATGGGAACCCCTTGACAGTTCGCCTTGAATAAAACTCCTCCAGCAAGGCCCAACATTGGTTTTACCATTTTCCACCTAGCCTCTTTTTCCCTTGGGTTAGGCCAGCCCAAGGGTCATCTTTATTTTAACCCCGCCCTCGGGCCAGTGCTTGTCTAAGTGTTGGTCCAAACTAGAGCCCCTTCCAGCGCCACCTCAGGGAAACTCGAGGGCTGGTTTTAGTTGTACGGATTGCTTATCCGGTGTTGCCCTGAGAACGAGATATGTGCAGCTCCTATCGGGATGTCGGCGCATCGGGTGGTCTTGCTGGACTTGTTTTACCATTGTCGAGGATGTCTTGTAACCGGGATGCCGAGTCTGATCGGATTGTCTTGGAAGAAGGAATATCCTTTGTTGACCGTGAGAGCTTGTTATGGGCTAAGTTGGGACACCCCTGCAGGGATTTGAACTTTCGAAAGTCGTGCCCGCGGTTATGGGCAGATGGGAATTTGTTAATGTCCGGTTGTAGAAAACCTAAAGTTTATCTTAGTTAAAACGCATCAACCGCATGTGTAACCGTGATGGTCTCTTCTCGACGGAGTCCGGGAAGTGAAAACGGTGTTGGAGTTATGCTTGACGTAGGTTGTTCTAGGATCACTTCTTGATCATAGTTTTATCGACCGTACCTTGCTTTCTCTTCTCGCTCTCATTTGCATATGGTTAGCCATCATATATGCTAGTCGCTTGCTGCAGCTCCACCTCATGCCTTTACCTTAGCCATAAGCTTAAATAGTCTTGATCGCGAGGGTGTGAGATTGCTGAGTCCCCATGACTCACAGATACTTCAAAAACCAGTTTGCAGGTGCCGATGAACCATGCAGGTGACACAACCGAGCTCAAGGAGGAGCTCGTTAAAGATCGTGTTCGTTATGTTGTCCCGTTTCCAGATGATCAGTAGTGGAGCTCAGTTGGGACGATCGGGGATCTGTGTAGCTTTTGGGGTAGTCTTCTTTTATTTTGCTTCCATAGTCGGGCCTTGAGTGTATCTGGATGAATGTAATGCTTTATTCATGTATTGTGTGAAGTGGCGATTGTAAGCCAACTATGTATCTCTTTCGCTTATGTATTACATGGGTTGTGTGAAGATTACCTCACTTGCGACATTGCTTTCAATGCGGTTATGCCTCTAAGTCGTGCTTCGACACGTGGGAGATATAGCCGCATCGAGGGCGTTACACCTAGGGAGAGAGAGGGGGAGAGTGACGGGGGGGGAGGATTTGGGGGAAGAGGGATTTTAGGACTCTTCAAAAACCGTGTATTTAGTAGTAGCAAGGGGTATAAATCCGTGCTACTACTATCAACTTAGTAGTAGTGCGGGTTTATACCCCTCGCTACTATTATGGCATGTCCCGGGGGGCACGGTAGACACCACTTAGTAGTAGCGATGGTTATAAACCCGCTCTACTACTATCAACTTAGTAGTAGCGAGGGGTATAAACCCACACTACTAGTAAGTAGCAGTAGTGAGGGGTATAAACCCGTGCTACTATTAAGCATCTATCTATAAGCTTTTCCCTAGTAGTGCCTAACCTCGACGCCTCAAAGAGATGACATGGATCTACGCCCGAGTTCTGTCGACCCCGAGATCCGATGGACAAACGCGAGCGTCGTCCTCCACCTGAACGCAGTCTCTGTGAGAAAAACAAACCTAGCCTAAACTACTAGCCGAAGACGAGGCATTAGATCTCTCTTCCCACCACCGGTCGCCTAAGAGGCTTACAGAGGAAACATAGATCTACAGGCTCGCCGACGAACTAAGCTTGTAGGGGATGAGTGCCCTAGCCGCCGCAATCGCTATAGAAACATATTGCATGGAATAGTGAAAAAAATCTTGATTATTTTTAATAAGTTCTAGCATGAATGCATGATGGGTCCAAAAAATATATTTTGAACTAGAATTTACGTTAACCATATGATTTGATTTGATTCACAAAAGATAGACCAACTTTCAAATTCTAGATAATAAATCATTTAGAACCTTTTTTCAAAGCAATGTACATAAGTCAAACTGGTATTTTAATTGATCATGTAATACTAATTTTGTGTCTCACTTCTACTTTGTCTCACATAGTTGACAATCGATATGTAACTGAGTTTCTGCTATCACTAATATCTAGTATTACAACCAAACTTTTATCTTGAACATTGTTCTACTTCATCCTAAGTTTCCATTTTGAGTGTTTGTCTCACAAAAACCAGTAAGAAGAGGGATGAAGGAAGACTTGAAATTTCTTCTATTTTGATGGATATTGAAGGTATGTCCGGAGGTTTTCATAGCTTCATTTTGGCTCATGTATGTCGAGAAGCTAACCAACTGGCACGTCTTTGTGCCGGTCGAGCTAGTCATACTAGAAGAAGCTAATTGTGGATTAATTTTATTCCTAGCTTCCAACTTCTTGCTTGGAGACAGTTGTAACTTTTTTGTCTTAAGTTAATGAAAGTGTATTGCGATGCATAAAAGGTATATTTGGCATGTTGGCTCGACTGTTCAAGCTTTTGGCCTCTATCCTATTATAATGATGTATTATTTGGGTTGCATTTCTTGACTTATGTTATCTAGTATTTTTTTCCCTTGGTCAACAAAATGTTAGCTATGATCATGAAATTGAGATTTGTTGATGTGCTAAATTGAGAGTTCCAAGCTTGACGTCTATTAGAGTACAAGGGGTCCACTGTTGTGGTTAGTTAACAATATTAGTTAGTCTAATGAGCAAGTTGTATGGACATGTTTGCCCCTAAATGGGATCTAATGTTAATGAAAAGTGATTTATATACTAATGTTTTGTCTATTCAAGTGATGAACACATGTTTAGTCCCCAAGGTTTTGTAATGAAGAGTTAGAGAACCCCCTCCAGCGAAGAAAAAAGGGGAAAGTAGACTATATGTATAATCTCCCGTAGTATTGTGGAACGCAGTATTTCAAAAAAATTCCTACGATCACACAAGATCTATCTAGGAGATGCATAGCAATGAGAGGGGAGAGTGTGTCTACGTACCATCGTAGACCGAAAGGGGAAGCGTTTAGTAACGCGGTTGATGTAGTCGAACGTCTTCGCGATCCAACCGATCAAGTACCGAACGCATGGCACCTCCGCGATCTGCACACATTCAGCTCAGTGACGTCCCTCATACTCTTGATCCAGCTGAGGCCGAGGGTGAGTTCTGTCAGCACGACGGCGTGTTGATGGTGTTGATGAAGTTACCGATGCAGGGCTTCGCCTAAGCACCATGACAATATGACCGAGGTGTAAAACTGTGGAGGGGGCACCGCACATGGCTAAAGATCAACTTGTGTGTCTATGGGGTGCCCCCCTCCCCCGTATATAAAGGAGGGGGTGAGGAGGAGGGTCGGCCACAAGGGGTACGCCCAAGGGGAGGAATCCTACTCCTAGTAGGAGTAGGTTTCCCCATTTCCTAGTCCAAGTAGGAGAAGAAGGAAGGAGAGGAAGAAGAGAAAGAAAGGGGGCCGACCCCCCTAGCCCTAGTCTAATTCGGTTTGGGCTAGGGGGCGCGCGCCAAACTTTGGCCTGCCTCCTCTCTTCCACCATTAGGCCCATGATTCCCAATAAATTTCGGAGGGGGGGTCCGGTAACCCCCGGTACTCCGAAACTTATCCGAAATGACCCGAACCATTCCGGTGACCGAATGTAGCCTTCCAATATATGAATCTTTATGTCTCGACCATTTCGAGACTCCTCATCATGTTCGTGATCACATCCGGGACTTCAAACAACCTTCGGTACATCAAATCGCATAACTCATAATACATATCATCATCGAACGTTAAGCATGCGGACCCTACGGGTTCGAGAACTATGTAGACATGACCGAGACTCATCTCCGGTCAATAACCAATAGCGGAACATGGATGCTCATATTGGTTCCTACATATTCTACGAAGATCTTTATCGGTCAAACCGCATAACAACATACGTTGTTCCCTTTGTCATCGGTATGTTACTTGCCCGAGATTCGATCATCGGTATCATCATACCTAGTTCAATCTCGTCACCGGCAAGTCTCTTTACTTGTTCCGTAATGCTGTTGGGGAAAGCAGTATTTCAAAAAATTTCCTATGATCATGCAAGATCTATCTAGGAGATGCATAGCAACGAGAGGGGAGAGTGTGTCCACGTACCCTCATAGACCGAAAGCGGAAGCGTTACATAACGCGGTTGATGTAGTCGAACGTCTTCGCGATCCAACTGATCAAGTACCAAACGCACGGAACCTCCACAATCTGCACACGTTCAGCTCGGTGACGTCCCTTGTACTCTTGATCCAGTTGAGGCCGAGGGAGAGTTTCATCAGCACGACAGCGTGATGACGGTGATGATGAAGCAATGATATGACCGAGGTAGAAATTTGTGGAGGGGGGCACCGCACACGGCTAAGACAACTGTCAACTTGTATGTTCTAGGGTTCCCCCTGCCCCCGTATATAAAGGAGCAAGGGGGAGGCCGGCCGACCCTCATAGGCACACCAAGGGGGGAGGAATCCTCCTCCTAGTAGGAGTAGGACTCCCCCCTTTCCTAGTCCTACTAGGAGAAGAAGGAAGGAGGGGGAAGAGAAGGAAGGAGGGGGCGCCGCCCCTCCCCCTAGTCCAATTCGGACTCGGCACATGGGGGGCGCGCGGCCAGCCCTTGGCAGCCCCTCTCTCTCCCCTAGGACCAATAAGGCCCATTACTTCTCCGGTGGTTCCGATAACCCTTCCTGCACTCCGATATATATCCGGTGACCCCCGGAACTCATCCGGTGTCCGAATATAGTCATCCAATATATCAATCTTTATGTCTCGACCATTTCAAGACTCCTCGTCATGTCCGTGATCACATACCGGACTCCGAACTACATTCGATACATCAAAACACATAAACTCATAATACTAATCGTCATCGAACGTTAAGCGTGCGGACCCTACGGGTTCGAGAACTATGTAGACATGACCGAGACTCATCTCCGGTCAATAACCAATAGCGGAACCTGGATGCTCATATTGGCTCCCACATATTCTACGAAGATCTTTATTGGTCAAACTGCATAACAACATACGTTGTTCCCTTTGTCATCGGTATGTTACTTACCCAAGATTCGATTGTCGGAATCTCAATACCTAGTTCAATCTCGTTACCGACAAGTCTCTTTACCCGTTCCGTAATACATCATCCTGCAACCAACTCATTAGTCACTTTTCTTGCAAGGCTTATAGTGATGTGCATTACCGAGAGGACCCAGAGATACCTCTCCGATACATAAGAGTGACAAATCCTAATCTTGATCTATGCCAACTCAACAAACACCATCGTAGACACCTGTAGAGCATCTTTATAGTCACCCAGTTACGTTGTGACGTTTGATAGCACACTAAGTGTTCCTCCAGTATCCAGGAGTTGCATAATCTCATAGTCATAGGAACATGTATAAGTTATGGAGAAAGCAATAGCAATAAACTAAATGATCATAGTGCTAAGCTAACGGATGGGTCAAGTCAATCACATCATTCTCTAATGATGTGATCGCATTCATCAAATGACAACTCATGTCTATGGTTAGGAAACTTAACCATCTTTGATTAATGAGCTAGTCAAGTAGAGGCATACTAGTGACACTCTGTTTGTCTATGTATTCACACATGTACTAAGTTTCTGGTTAATACAATTCTAGCATGAATAATAAACATTATATTTATCATGATATATGGAAATATAAATAACAAATTTATTATTAGCTCTAGGGCATATTTGCTTCAGTCTCCCACTTGCACTAGAGTAAATAATCTAGTTCACATCATCATGTGAATAGTTCACATCTTTATGTGATTAGTTCACATCTTCATGTGACTAATACCCAAAGGGTTTACTAGAGTCAATAATCTAGTTCACATCGCTATGTGATTAACACCCAAAGAGTGATCATGTTTTGCTTGTGAGAGAAGTTTAGTCTATGGGTCTGCAACATTCAGATCTGTATGTATTTTGCAAATTTCTATGTCTACAATACTCTGCACGGAGCCACTCTAGCTAATTGCTCCCACTTTCAGTATGTATCTAGATCAAGACTTAGAGTCATCTAGATCAGTGCCAAAAGCTTACATCGACATAACTCTTTAAGACGAACTCTTTTATCACCTCCATAATCAAGAAATATTTCCTTAGTACTCTAAGGATAATTTTGACCGATGTCCAGTGATCTACTCCTAGATCACTATTATACTCCCTTGCCAAAATCATGTAAGGTATACAATAGGTCTAGTACACAGCATAGCATATTTTATAGAACCTATGACTGAGGCATAGGGAATGACTTTTCATTCTCTTTCTATTTTCTGCCGTGGTTGGGTTTTGAGTATTTATTCAACTTCATACCTTGCAATACAGGCAAGAACTCCTTCTTTGACTGTTCCATTTTGAACTACTTCAAAAACATGTCAAGGTATGTACTCATTGAAAAATTTATCAAGCGTCTTGATCAATCTCTATAGATCTTGATGCCCAATATGTAAGCAGCTTCACCGAGGTCTTTCATTGAAAAATTCTTATTCAAGTATCCTTTTATGCTATCCAGAAATTCAGTATCATTTCCGATCAACAATATGTCATCCACATATAATATCAGAAATGCTACAGAGGTCCCACTCACTTTCTTGTAAATACATGCTTCTCCAAAAGTCTGTATAAAACTATATGCTTTGATCAACTCAATCAAAGCGTATATTCCAACTCCGAGATGCTTGCACCAGTCCATAGATGGATCGTTGGAGCTTGCACACTTTGTTAGCACCTTTAGGGTTGACAAAACTTTCTTGTTGTATCATATACAACTCTTCTTTAAGAAATACATTAAGGAATGCAGTTTTGACATCCATTTGCCAGATTTCATAAAATGTGGCAATTGCTAACATGATTCAGGAAGACTTAAGCATCGCTACGAGTGAGAAAATCTCATCGTAGTCAACAACTTGAAGTTGTCGAAAACTTTTTTTGACAATTCGAGCTTTGTAGATAGTAACACTACTATAAATGTCCGTCTTCCTCTTGAAGATCCATTTATTCTCAATGGCTTTTATCTTAGATTTCATGGCCTCAAGCCATTTTATGAAATCTGGGCTCATCATCGCTTCCTCATAGTTCGTAGGTGATAACCCACAAGTATAGGGGATCGCAACGGTTTTCGAGGGTAGAGTATTCAACCCAAATTTATTGATTTGACACAAGGGGAGCCAAAGAATATTCTCAAGTATTAACAGTTGAGTTGTCAATTCAACCGCACCTGAAAGACTTAATATCTGCAGCAAAGTATTTAGTAGCAAAGTAATATGGAAGTAACGGTAACGGTGGCAAAAGTAACAGTATTGGTTTTGTAGTGATTGTAACAGTGGCAACGGAAAAGTAACTTAGCAAAGATCAATATGTGAAAAGCTCGTAGGCAATGGATCACTGATGGATAATTATGTCGGATGCGGTTTCTCATGCAGCAGTTATAACATAGGGTGACACAGAACTAGCTCCAGTTCATCAATGTAATGTAGGCATGTATTCCGAATATAGTCATACGTGCTTATGGAAAAGAACTTGCATGACATCTTTTGTCCTACCCTCCCGTGGCAGCGGGGTCCTATTGAAAACTAAGGGATATTAAGGCCTCCTTTTAATAGAGTACCGGACCAAAGCATTAACACTTAGTGAATACATGAACTCCTCAAACTATGGTCATCACCGGGAGTGGTCCTGATTATTGTCACTTCGGGATTACCGGATCATAACACATAGTAGGTGACTATTGACTTGCAAAATAGGATCAAGAACTCACATATATTCATGAAAACATAATAGGTTCAGATCTAAAATCATAGCACTCGGTCCCTAGTGACAAGCATTAAGCATAGCAAAGTCATAGCAACATCAATCTCAGAACATAATGGATACTAGGGATCAAACCCTAACAAAACTAACTTGATTACATGATAAATCTCATCCAACCCATCACCGTTCAGCAAGCCTACGATGGAATTACTCATGCACGGCGGTGACCATCATGAAATTGGTGATGGAGGAACGTTGATGATGACGATGGCGACGGATTCCCCTCTCCGGAGCCCCGAACGGACTTCAGATCAGCCCTGCCGAGAGAGAATAGGGCTTGGCGGCGGCTCCATATCATAAAACGCGATGAATCCTTCTCTCTGGTATTTTTCTCCCTGAACATGAATATATAGAGTTGGAGTTGAGGTCGGTGGAGCATCAAGGGGCCCACGAGGCAGGGCTTGGCGGCGGCTCCATACCATTATAAGCTCCTAGCAAATCAAGCATGGCAGAAGAAACTATGATCTCTAGTTGTCATTGCAAACATGTTTATTCATAATAGGCTGAATCAGGAACGATGAACTAATCATATTTACAAAAACAAGAGAGGTCAAGTTCATACCAGCTTTTCTCATCTCAATCAGTCCATCATATATCGTCATTATTACCTTTCACTTGCACGACCGAACGATGTGGATAATAATAATAGTGCACGTGCATTGGACTAAGCTAGAATCTGCAAGCATTCAATAAACAGGAGAAGACAAGGCAATATGGGCTCTTTTGTCAGATCAACAATAATGCATATAAGAGCTATTTCAACAATTTAATTATGGTCTTCTCCTATCGACCCCCAAAGAAAAGAAAAGAAATAAAACTATTTACACGGGAAAGCTCCCAACAAGTAAAAGAAGAACAAGAAATCTTTATTAAACACACAAGAAGAAAGCATAAAAAGGAAAATAAACTAGCATGGATGATACAATGAAAAAGTATGAGCACCGACATCTAGCAATGAGTGTGCGAACATGAATGTAATGTCGGTGAGAAATACGTACTCCCCCAAGCTTAGGCTTTTGGCCTAAGTTGGTCTATGGCCACGGCTGGCCTGGCGGATATCCATAATAGTAGTTGGGGTCATACTGTGATGCAGCGGCTATCGCCTCCTGAGCTGCACCGTGGCAACGAGCGGCCTCCGCCCTCCTCTCGTATTCATCTGCCTCCTCTCTGGTAATAACGTATCTTCCTTTTGCCTGAAATCAAAGAAGGCAGGAGCAGGGAGAGTAATACGAACAGCATGCCGTCTATCAAAGATTAGTCGATACTAGAGAGGTGATTCACTCCTCTCAACAAACTGGTGGTGAACCATAGCATTAAAATCTAGGTAAGCGGGGGGCAACTCAATATCATCTTCGCGTATGGCTATACCAAGAAAATTAGCTATGCGGGTTGCATAAATTCCACCAAAGAAATCTCCATTAAATCTATTAAGATGCAACCTACGTGCAACAATGGCTCCCAAATTATAAGATTTGTCTCCTAACACAACACTCCTAAGAATATTGAGGTCAGGAACACACATATGACATGATTCATCTTTACCATTTATGCATCTACCTATGAAGAGAGCAAAATAATGTATAGTAGGAAAATGAATGCTCCCTATGGTAGCTTGTGTTATATCTCTGGATTCCCCCACAGTTATACTAGCAAGAAAATCTCTAAATTCAGATTTGCGAAGTTCCCTAACACTACCCCATTGTGGAAGTTTGCAAGCAGTGGTAAAATCCTCTAAGTCCATAGTGTAAGAATTTTTGTAAAAATCAAACAGAACAGTTGGAGAATTACGTGGAGATGAAAATTCAAACCTCCTCACAAAGGAACTAGTGAGATAGTGATACTGGCTGCACTTCTCTTCCTCGAAGCTCACAAGATCCGTTACGCAAATATGCGTTAAATTCTTCCTTAATTCCTGCTCGATCCATAAAGTTTTCTGAAGTCCATTCACAAGGACGAACTGGAGCGTCTCTTGGTGGCTCTTCATCAGCATCACGCATTGCAAGCCTGGGTCCTTGCTTCCTTGAAGAACCACCTTGGAACATTTTCCTAAGCATATTTCTTCCTCTGAAAAATTCTGAAATTTTTTAGTAACTTCAAAATAAAAGTAAGCCAAACTCAATAATATTGATATCAACTACTCCTACAAGTGCCTAGAGCCTATATCATGCATCAAAACTACTTGGAACCATATAAATTTGACATGCAAGCTCAAGAACATGGTCACTTAGGCAGCACAAATTTGCAATGAATGAAGCACTAGAACAAAAACTAATTTGACCAATGGAGGAGTCACATACCAAGGAACAATCTCCCCAAGCAGTTTTTTGAGAGGTGCTTTGAGCAAGGAGATCGAAAATGGCAGCAAAATGAGCTTGGACTTGAGTTTGAGCTGGATATTCGTGTTTGTGGGAGGAAGAAGGAGTGTGTGGGTGAAAGGATAAGTGGAGGAGGGCCACCGTGGGCCCACGAGGCAGGGGGCGCACCAAGGGGGGTAGGGCGCGCCCCTGACCCTCGTGGCCAGGTGCCAGCTCCTCCTGTTGTGTTCTCAGTGCCAAATATTCTCAAATATTCCAGAAAAAATCATATTTAAATTTTAGGGCATTTGGAGAACTTTTATTTTCGGGGTATTTTTATATTGCACGGATAATGCAGATAACAGACAGAAAATACTATTTTTATTTTACTTAATATAAATAACACAAAGTAAAAGGAGGGTACAGAAGGTTGTGCCTTCTAGTTTCATCCATCTCATGCTCATCAAAAGGAATCCACTAACAAGGTTGATTAAGTCTTGTTAACGAACTCATTCCGAATAACATGGAACTGGAGAAATTTTGAATAACACTATGTTACCTCAACGGGGACATGCACATCCCCAATAATAAGAATATCATATTTCTTCTTGACAGTAGGAAGAGGAAATTCAAAACCTCCAAATATAATCGATGGAATTTTTCCAATAGAGTTGATACTATGAACTTGAGGTTGTTTCCTCGGAAAGTGTACCGTATGCTCATTACCATTAACATGAAAAGTGACATTGCCTTTAGTGCAATCAATAACAGCCCCTGCAGTGTTCAAGAAAGGTCTTCCAAGAATAATAGACATACTATCGTCCTCGCGAATATCAAGAATAACAAAGTCCATTAAAATAGTAACGTTTGCAACTACAACAGACACATCCTCACAAATATCGACAGGTATAGCAGTTGATTTATCAGCCATTTGCAAAGATATTTTAGTAGGTGTCAACTTATTCAAATCAAGTCTACGATATAAAGAGAGAGGCATAACACTAACACCGGCTCCAAGATCACATAAAGCAGTTTTAACATAATTTCTTTTAATGGAGCATGGTATAGTGGGTACTCCTGGATCTCCAAGTTTCTTTGGTATTCCACCCTTAAAAGTATAATTAGCAAGCATGGTGGAAATTTCAGCTTCTGGTATCTTTCTTTTATTTGTAACAATATCTTTCATATACTTAGCATAAGGATTCATTTTAAGCATATCAGTTAATCGCATACGCAAAAAGATAGGTCTAATCATTTCAGCAAAGCGCTCAAAATCCTCATCATCCTTTTTTCTTGGATGGTTTGGAAGGAAAAGGCATGGGTTTCTGGACCCATGGTTCTCTTTCTTTACCATGTTTCCTAGCAACAAAGTCTTTCTTATCATAACGTTGATTCTTTGATTGTGGGTTATCAAGATCAACAACAGGTTCAATTTCTATATCATTATCATTACTAGGTTGAGCATCATTATGAACATTATCATTAACATTATCACTAGTTTCGGGTTCATTACCAGATTGTGTTTCAGCATCAGAAATAGAAATATCATTTGGATTCTCGGGTGTTTCAATAATAGGTTCACTAGAAGCATGCAAAGTCCTATCATTTTTCTTTTTCTTCCTTTTAGAAGGACTAGGTGCATCTATATTATTTCTCTAAGAATCTTGCTCAATTCTCTTAGGGTGGCCTTAAGGATACAAAGGTTCCTGAGTCATTCTACCAGTTCTAGTAGCCACTCTAACAGCATAATCATTATTCTTACTATTCAATTCATTGAGCAAATCATTTTGAGCTTTAAGTACTTGTTCTACTTGAGTGGTAACCATAGAAGCATGTTTACTAATAAGTTTAAGTTCACCTTTAACATTAGCCATATAATCACCCAAGTGTTCAAGCATATTTGAATTGTATTTCAATTGTCTACCAAAATAAGCATTGAAGTTTTCCTGCTTAGCCATAAATTTATCAAACTCATCTAAGCATGGGCTAGCAAATTTAGTAAATGGAATTTCAGCTTTATCATATCTATAGAGAGAATTTACCTTTACTACCTGTGTCGGGTTATCAAGACCATGAGTTTCTTCAATAGGTGAAGGATTAAGATCATATGTTTCTTCAACAGGCGGTAAATTGAGACCATGTATTTCTTCAATCGGGGTTAAATTCTTAACATCTTCAGCTTTAATACCTTTTTCTTTCATAGATTTCTTTGCCTCTTGCATATCTTCAGGACTAAGAAATATAACACCTCTCTTCTTCGGAGTTGGTTTAGGAATAGGCTCAGAAATTGGCTCAGGAAGTGTCCAATTATTTTCATTTGTCAACATATTATTCAATAGAATTTCAGCTTCATCTGGTGTTGTTTCCCTGAAAACAGAACGAGCACAACTATCCAGGTAATCTCTGGAAGCATCGGTTAGTCCATTATAAAAGATATCAAGTATTTCATTTTTCTTAAGAGGATGATCAGGCAAAGCATTAAGTAATTTGAGAAGCCTCCCCCAAGCTTGTGGGAGACTCTCTTCTTCAATTTGCACAAAATTATATCTATCCCTTAAAGTAGCTTGTTTCTTATGAGCAGGGAAATATTTAGCAGAGAAGTAATAAATCATATCCTGGGGACTATGCACACAACCAGGATCAAGAGAATTAAACCATATCTTAGCATCACCCTTTAATGAGAACGGAAATATTTTAAGGATATAAAAGTAGCGAGTTCTCTCATCTTTAGTGAACAGGGTGGCAATATCATTTAATTTAGTAAGATGTGCCACAACAGTTTCAGATTCATAGCCATGAAAAGGATCAGATTCAACCAAAGTATTTATATCAGGATCAATAGAGAATTCATAATCCTTATCAGTAACAAAGATAGGTGATGTAGCAAAAGCAGGGTCAGGTTTCATTCTAGCATTTAGAGATTGCTGCTTCCATTTAGCTAATAACCTCTTGAGTTCATATCTATCTTTGCAAGCTAAAATAGCTAAAGAAGCTTCTTTATCAAAAACATAACCCTCAGGAATAACAGGTGAGTCTTCATCATCACTTTCATCCGTATTATCAGATTCAATATTTTCACTCTCTCTAACCCTAGAAAGTTGTTCATCAAGAAATTCACCAAGTGGCATAGTAGTATCAAGCATAGAAGTAGTTTCATCGTAAGTATCATGCATGGCAGAAGTGGCATCATCAATAACATGCAACATATCAGAACGAATAGCAGAAGCAGGTTTAGGTGTCGCAAGCTTACTCAAAACAGAAGGTGAATCAAGTGCAGAGCTAGATGGCAGTTCCTTACCTCCCCTCGTAGTTGAGGGATAAATCCTAGTTTTTGAATCTCTCAAGTTCTTCATAATGATAAGCAGATATAAATCCCAAGTGACTCAAAGAATAGAGCTATGCTCCCCGGCAACGGCGCCAGAAAATAGTCTTGATAACCCACAAGTATAGGGGATCGCAACAGTTTTCGAGGGTAGAGTATTCAACCCAAATTTATTGATTCGACACAAGGGGAGCCAAAGAATATTCTCAAGTATTAGCAGCTGAGTTGTCAATTCAACCACACCTAGAAACTTAGTATCTGCAGCAAAGTGTTTAGTAGCAAAGTAATATGATAGTAGTGGTAACGGTAGCAAAAGTAATGTTTTTGGTATTTTGTAGTGATGATAGCAATAGCAACGAAAAAGTAAATAAGCGGAGAACAGTATATGGAAAGCTTGTAGGCAATGGATCGGTGATGGAGAATTATGCCGGATGCGGTTCCTCATGTAACAGTCATAACCTAGGGTGACACAGAACTAGCTCCAATTCATCAATGTAATGTAGGCATGTATTCCGAATATAGTCATACGTGCTTATGGAAAAGAACTTGCATGACATCTTTTGTCCTACCCTCCCGTGGCAGCAGGGTCCTAGCGGAAACTAAGGGATATTAAGACCTCCTTTTAATAGAGCACCGGACCAAAGCATCAACACATAGTGAATACATGAACTCCTCAAACTATGGTCATCACCGGTAAGTATCCCGATTATTGTCACTTCAGGGTTAATGGATCATAACACATAATAGGTGATTATAGACTTGCAAGATAGGACCAAGAACTCTCAGATATTGATGAAAACATAATAGGTTCATATCTGAAATCATGGCACTCGGGCCCTAGTGACAAGCATTAAGCATAGCAAAGTCATAGCAACATCAATCTCAGAACATAGTGGATACTAGGGATCAAACCCTAACAAAACTAACTCGATTACATGATAGATCCCATCAACCCATCACCGTCCAGCAAGCCTACGATGGAATTACTCACGCACGGCGGTGAGCATCATGAAATTGGTGATGGAGGATGGTTGGTGATGACGATGGCGACGGATTCCCCTCTCCGGAGCCCCGAACGGACTCCAGATCAGTCCTCCCGAGAGGTTTTAGGGCTTGGCGGAGGCTCCGTATCGTAAAACGCGATGAATCCTTCTCTCTGATGTTTTTCTCCCCGAAACCAAATATATAGAGTTAGAGTTGAGGTCGGAGGAGCTCCAGGGGGCCCACGAGGTAGGGGCGCGCCCTAGGGGGGCAAGCGTGCCCCCCACCCTCGTGGACAGGTGGTGGGCCCCCTGGTCTTCATCTTTTGTAGGGATTTTTTATTATTTCCAAAAAGATGTTCCGTGAAGTTTCAGGTCATTCCGAGAACTTTTGTTTCTGCACATAAATAACACCATGGCAATTCTGCTGAAAACAACATCAGTCCGGGTTAGTTCCATTCAAATCATGCAAGTTAGAGTCCAAAACAAGGGTAAAAGTGTTTGGAAAAGTAGATACGACGAAGACGTATCAACTCATATCTGCTCAAATCATCTGTGAAGGTCAGAAAATAACGATACCCATCATGAGCATCAACACTCATTGGACCGCATACATTAGTATGTATTATTTCCAGTAAGTCTGTTGCTCGTTCCATTGTTCCAGAGAATGGAGTCTTAGTCATCTTGTCCATGAGGCATGGTTCGCAAGCATCAAGTGATTCATAATCAAGTGATTCCAAAACCCCATCAGCATGGAGTTTCTTCATGTGCTTTACACCAATATGACCTAAACGGCAGTGCCACAAATAAGTTGCAGTATCATTATTAAACTTATATCTTTTGGCTTCAATACTATGAATATGTGTATCATTACTATCGAGATTCAATAAAAATAGACCACTCATCAGGGGTGCATGACCATAAAAGATATTACTCATATAAATAGAACAACCATTATTCTCTTATTTAAATGAATAACTGTCTCACATCAAACAAGATCCAGATATAATGTTCATGCTTAACGCTAGCACCAAATAAAAATTATTCAGGTCTAATACTAATCCCGAAGGTAGATGTAGAGGTAGCGTGCCGACGGTGATCACATCGACTTTGGAACCATTTCCCACGTGCATCATCATCTCGTCCTTAGCGAATCTTTGCTTAATTCGTAGCCCCTGTTTCGAGTTGCAAATATTAGCAATAGAACCAGTATCAAATACCCAGGCGCTACTATAAGCATTAGTAAGGTACACATCAGTAACATGTATATCAAATATACCTTTCACTTTGCCATCCTTCTTATCCGCCAAATACTTGGGCAGCTCCACTTCCAGTGACCAGTCCCTTTGCAGTAGAAGCACTCAGTCTCGGGCTTAGGTCCAGACTTGGGCTTCTTCACTTGAGCAGCAACTTTCTTGTCGTTCTTCTTGAAGTTCCCCTTCTTCCCTTTGCCCTTTTTCTTGAAACTAGTGGTCTTGTTAGCCATCAACACTTGATGCTCCTTCTTGATTTCTACCTCCGCAACCTTTAGCATTGCGAAGAGCTCGGGAATTGTCTTATCCATCCCTTGCATATTATAGTTCATCACGAAGCTTTTGTAGCTTGGTGGCAGTGATTGAAGAACTCTGTCAATGACACTATCATCAGGAAGATTAACTCCCAGTTGAGTCAAGTGGTTGTGGTATCCAGACATTCTGAGTATATGTTCAATGACAGAACTATTCTCCTCCATCTTGCAGCTATAGAACTTATTGGAGACTTCATATCTCTCAATTCGGGCATTTGCTTGAAATATTAACTTCAATTCCTAGGACATCTCATATGATCCATGACATTCAAAACATCGTTGAAGTCCCGATTCTAAGCCGTAAAGCATGGCACACTGAACTATCGAGTAGTCATCAGCTTTGCTCTGCCAAACGTTCATATCATCTGTTGTTGCTCCTGCAGCGGGCTTTGCACCTAGCGGTGCTTCCAGGACGTAATTCTTTTGTGCAGCAATGAGGATAATCCTCAAGTTACGGATCTAGTCCGTGTAGTTGCTACCATGCTACCTCTTTTAGCACTGCGTTGGTTTTCCCCGAAGAGGAAGGGATGATGCAGCAAAGTAGCGTAAGTATTTCCCTCAGTTTTTGAGAACCAAGGTATCAATCCAGTAGGAGGCTACGCGCGAGTCCCTCGCACCTGCACAAAACAAATAAATCCTCGCAACCAACGCAAATAGGGGTTGTCAATCCCTATAGGGCCACTTACGAGAGTGAGAGCTGATAGATATGATAAGATAATATTTTTGGTATTTTTATGATAAAGATGCAAAGTAAAATAAAGGCAAAGTAAATAACTAAGTAGTAGGAGATTAATATGATAAAGATAGACCTGGGGGCCATAGGTTTCACTAGTGGCTTCTCTCGAGAGCATAGGTATTCTACGGTGGGTGAACAAATTACTATTGAGCAATTGACAGAATTGAGCATAGTTATGAGAATATCTAGGTATGATCATGTATATAGGCATCACGTCCGAGACAAGTAGACCGACTCCTGCCTGCATCTACTACTATTACTCCACTCATCGATCGCTATCCAGCATGCATCTAGAGTATTAAGTTAAAAACAGAGTAACGCCTTAAGCAAGATGACATGATGTAGAGGGATAGACTCATGCAATATGAAGAAAACCCCATCTTGTTATCCTCGATGGCAACAATACAATACGTGCCTTGGTGCCCTTACTGTCACCGGGAAAGGACACCGCAAGATTGAACCCAAAGCTAAGCACTTCTCCCATTGCAAGAAAGATCAATCTAGTAGGCCAAACCAAACTGATAATTCGAAGAGACTTGCAAAGATAACCAATCATACATAAAAGAATTCAAAGAAGATTCAAATATTATTCATAGATAGACTTGATCATAAACCCACAATTCATCGGTCTCAACAAACACACCGCAAAAAGAAGATTACATCGAATAGATCTCCACAAGAGAGGGGGAGAACATTGTATTGAGATCCAAAAAGAGAGAGGAAGCCATCTAGCTACTAACTATGGACCCGTAGGTCTAAAGTAAACTACTCACACTTCATCGGAGAGGCTATGGTGTTGATGTAGAAGCCCTCCGTGATCTATGCCCCCTCCGGCGGAGCTCCGGAACAGGCCCCAAGATGGGATCTCGTGGATATAGAAAGTTATGGCAGTGGAATTGGGGTTTTGGCTGCATATCTGATCGTTTGAGGGTACGTGGGTATATATAGGAGGACGAAGTACGTTGGCGGAGCAACAGGGGGCCCATGAGGATGGAGGGCGCGCCTGGGGGGGCAGGCGCGCCCCCTACCTCGTGGCCTCCTGTTAGCTGGCTTGACGTAGGGTCCAAGTCTCCTGAGTTGTATTCGGTGAGAAAATCACGTTCCCGAAGGTTTCATTCCGTTTGGACTCTGTTTGATATTCCTTTTCTTCGAAACCCTAAAACAGGCAAAAAACAGCAATTCTGGGTTGGGCCTCCGGTTAATAGGTTAGTCCCAAAAATAATATAAAAGTGGATAATAAAGCCCAATAATGTCCAAAATAGTAGATAATATAGCATGGAGCAATCAAAAATTATAGATACGTTGGAGATGTATCATACCATCATCTTTCAACTTAGCTTTCTCTAGGAATGCATTAAAATTCAAAGGAACAGTAGCACGGGCCTTTTATCTACAACAACATAGACATGCAAAATACTATCAGGTACTAAGTTCATGATAAATTAAAGTTCAATTAATCATAGTACTTAAGAACTCCCACTTAGATAGACATCCCTCTAGTCATCTAAATGATCATGTGATCCATATCAACTAAACCATGTCTGATCATCACGTGAGATGGAGAAGTTTTCAATGGTGAACATCACTGTGTTGATCATATCTACTATATGATTCACGCTCGACCTCTTGGTCTCGGTGTTCCGAGGCAAAATCTGCATATGTTAGGTTCGTCAAGTTTAACCTGACTATTCTGCTTGTGCAAAACTGGCTTGCACCCGTTGTATGTGAACGTAGAGCTTATCACACCCGATCATCACATGGTGTCTCGGCACGACGAACTGTAGCAATGGTGCGTACTCAGGGAGAACACTTATACCTTGTAATTTAGTGAGAGGTCATCTTATAATGCTACCGCCATACTAAGCAAAATAAGATGCATAAAAGATAAACATCACATGCAATCAATATAAGTGATATGATATGGCCATCATCATCTTGTGCCTTTGATCTCTATCTCCAAAGCACGTCATGATCACCATCGTCACTGGCTTGACACCTTGATCTCCATCGTAGCATCATTGTCGTCTCGCCAACTATTGCTTCCACGACTATCACTACCGCTTAGAGATAAAGTAAAGCAATTACATGGTGATTGCATTTCATACAATAAAGCGACAACCATATGGCTCCTGCCAGTTGCCGATAACTTTGTTACAAAACATGATCATCTCATACAACAATTTATATAATCACGTCTTGACCATATCACATCACAACATGCCCTGCAAAACAAGTTAGACGTCCTCTACTTTGTTGTTGCAAGTTTTACGTGGCTGCTACGGGCTTAGCAAGAACCGTTCTTACCTACGCATCAAAAACCACAACGATTTTTCATCAAGTGTGTTGTTTTAACCTTCAACAAGGACCGGGCGTAGTCACACTCGATTCAACTAAAGTTGGAGAAACAGACACCCACTAGCCACCTGTGTGCAAAGTACGTCGGTGGAACCAGTCTCATGAACGCGGTCATGTAATGTCGGTCTGGGTCGCTTAATCCAACAATACCGCTGAATCAAAGTATGACATGCTGGTAAGAAGTATGACTATTATTGCCCACAACTCTTTGTGTTCTACTCATGCATATAACATCTACGCATAGACCTGGCTCGGATGCCACTGTTGTGGAACGCAGTATTTCAAAAAAATTCCTACGATCATGCAAGATCTATCTAGGAGAAGCATAGCAACGAGAGGGGAGAGTGTGAGGGAGTCTTGGACTAAGGGGTCCTCGGGTGTCCAGCTTGTTAGCCATGGGCCGGACTGATGGGCTGTGAAGATACGAATACCGAAGACTGCACCCGTGTCCGGATGGGACTCTCCTTGGCGTGGAAGGCAAGCTTGTCGACCAAATATGTTGATTCATTTCTTTGTAACCGACCTTGTGTAACCCTAGATCCTCTCGGTGTCTATATAAACCGGAGGACTTAGTCCGGAGGGCAGACATTATCATAACCATACAAGCTATGCCTCTAGGTTTTAGCCATAACGATCTCGTGGTAGATCAACTCTTGTAATACTCATATTCATCCAGATCAATCAAGCAGGACGTAGGGTATTACCTCCATAGAGAGGGCCCGAACCTGGGTAAAACATTGTGTCCCCTGTCTCCTGTTACCATCGACCTTAGACGCACAGTTCGGGACCCCCTGCCCGAGATCCGCCGATTTTGACACCGACATTGGTGCTTTCATTGAGAGCTCCATTGTGTTGTCATCAAGAGGTTCGATGGCTCCTTAAACCATCTACAATGATGCTACCCAAGGGGGAGCCTTCCTCCCCGGATAGATCTTCGTGTTCGGCGACTTCGCTCTGTGGGCCAACTCGCTTGGCCATCTGGAGTAGATCGAAAGCTACGCCCCTGGCCATGAGGTCAGATTTGGGAGCTTGAACTACGTTGTGGACATCCGTGGGGACTTGATCTTCGCTGGATTCGAGACCGCGGCTACCACTCCTGGCCACCCCGAGGGACATGACCTAAATCTGTCATCGGACTGCATCCAGGAGATAGCTCCCATAACTGCTATGGCCTTAGATCTGGAGCAGACTGCGCCATCCAAGGATGGGAAGCTCAACCCCGCCACGGAGGCCACAGATTCCCTGGCGTTGGAGCCGCACATAAACTTGATCTCATACGATACCTGTGCCACCAGAACTCCGGACTCATCTCCGGCCGTAAGTTCCAAACCATGCGAGCCTGCGGACGCCGAACTTGATCGTTTATCGATCTTCGAATTCAGCGCCGCAGACATCATCCAGCAGTCGCCTTTGGGCGACATGCTAAAGTCATTGAAAAACCTGTCCTTGGCGGGGGACTCACAGTCGAACTATGTTCGGTTTGAACTAGGGGCTGATGATGGAGAATCTTGCTTCCCACCCGCCACCCACTCCATAGCCACTGTCGAGGACTTAACCGACATGCTCGATTACGGCTCTGAAGACTTCGATGGTATAGATGACGATGTCGAAGAAGAGCAGGGCTAAAACCCGCCACTCACCGGACCCGGGACAGTCACTTCTTCATACGACGTATACACGGTGGATACACCTAAAGAAACTAATGACGATGACAAAGAAAATCCAGTTGAGGATGAATCTCCTGAGACACAGCCCAGACGCCGGCGTCAGCGGCGCCGCTCTAAGTCACGTCATGCAAATGACAGTAATACCAGCACCGGAGAAAACAATACCTCGGACGATGCCGAAGACAATGAAGCCTCTGTTGGGGCAACATCCGAATAGGATGGACTGGAAGACGGGCACGATAGCCCGCATGAATAGGCCATACATGAAGACTTGGAGGACAGTAATTATCTTCCGCTCTCCGAGGATGAGGAGAGCCTCGGCGACGAGGATTTCTTCGTGCCTGAGGGACCTCTCGAGCAGGAGCGCTTTAAACGTCGGCTATTAGCCACTGCAAGGAGCCTGAAAAAGAAACAGCAGCAGCTTCAAGCTGACCAAGACCTGCTCAATGATAGATGGACAGATATCCTAGTGGCCGAAGAATACAGCCCCAGGCGCATAACCAAGGGTTACCCGCAGCGCAGATTGCTACCTCAGTTCGATAAGGAAGCGCTGGAGCCTGCACCACGCGGTCGGGACAATGCGGCTAACCGACCACCATGCAGTCGGGATAAAGCGGCAGCTTAAGCCGAACAACAGCCCGCCTCACCCCAAACCCGGTCAATGGAAGAAGCCATTCAAGGCAAACAGAGACGGACTATCCAATTTGGATAAGATATTGGATAGGCCCTGCCAGATTCATGGCCACCCCAATAAACCAGCTAACCACACCAACAGAAGCTGTTGGGTCTTCAAACAGGCTGGCAAGTTAAACGCCGAATACAAGGGGAAGAAGCCGCCCGGCGACGACGATGACGATGACGAAACTCGCCAACCAAACACCGGGGGTCAAAAGCAGTTTCCCCCCGAAGTAAAGACAATGAACATGGTACACATGACATAGTCCCCTATAGGGGAACGCATGGAGCGATCTCTCCGTGCAGAGGATCACACCACGGCTATCTCAGCCGAACTACACAACGGGGGCATTACACCACATACCTCGTCGGCCATTAAGCCATCGGTCTCCATTCAACATGACCGTTCAAATCCCATACAGGACTAGTAGTTCGGCTTCCGCCGTCTGCCGCATATACCCGGACAATCTGTACCGCGCATACATAACTATGCACTTAAAATACCTTGGGCACCGGCGAAAGCACAATACGGACGGACCTGAAAGTACTTCCATAACCTTCTCTTTTTTCTAACTTTTTCCCTTCTTCCTTTTTCTTGTTTCCCTCCACATGTGGCTCAATGACTCGCCTCGGACTCTATCAGAGTTCGGGTTCGTACACTCACCCAAGGGCTATTTCCGTCAAGGAGTCCATTCACCAAGGACAGGCGGCGCAGATGTGCGACAGGAGGTCCAAAATAACTTTTTGTAGACCGCACTCTCTATTTTGAGCCTGTAAAGTGCATTTCTCCTCCGCCTTCGACCCCTGGCATATCAAATAGCCGGGGTTGCGGCTTTGTTATCTATATACATGATTGGCACGTCACTCATATCCCAGTAAAAATAATCCATTATTTTCTAAAAGGACCAAGTTTTGCCCCTACGGTTGTCTCAAACGTACACCTCGGCATAACTTGCTAGTGGCTCGGTACGGGAACAAACGAGTTGCCGACAAAGTCCGAACAGCTCTATAGCGTACTTCGGCGTCGCGAGTTTGGCCTTATATGCATCAGCTCCGAATCATGTCTTGGGTCGATAGTTGGGTTGCCCGGCTCCTGTGATTGTTATCCTACGTTCCGCTCTATCGGCTAGGGTAGTAAAGGGAGAACTACTCGATTGTGCTTCCGGTTCACCTGGTTAAGCACCTCAGTAGAGAAAGCCGAAAACTGACTGTCATGATGCGGCGAGAGCTGGTCAACCACTCGATGACTTATTGGAATCTTTCGCGATTACCTCCGTGTCTGATACGTCTCCAACGTATCTATACTTTTTGATTGCTCCATGCTATAATATCTACTGTTTTGAATGTTTATGGGCTTTATTATACACTTTTATATCATTTTTGGGACTAACCTATTAACCCAGAGCCCAGTGCCAGTTTCTGTTTTAGGGTTTCGAAGAAAAGGAAAATCAAACGGAGTCCAATTGACCTGAAACTTCACGGAACTCTTTTTTGGAAGGAAAGAAGCCTAGAAGACTTGGAGTGCACATCGGGGGATCTGCCAAGAGGTCACGAGGCAGGGGGCGCGCCCACCCCCCTGGGCGCACCCTCCACCCTTGTGAGCCCCTCGTGGCCCCCCTGACGTACTTCTTCCGCCTATATATCTCCATATACCCTAAAAACATCCGGGAGCACAATAGATCGGGAGTTCCGCCGCCAGAAGCCTCCGTAGCCATCGAAAACCAATCTAGACCCGTTCCGGCACCCTGCCGGAGGGGGAATCCCTCTCCGGTGGCCATCTTCATCATCTCGGTGCTCTCCGTGACGAGGAGGGAGTAGTTCTCCCTCGGGGCTGAGGGTATATACCAGTAGCTATGTGTTTGATCTCTCTCTCTCTCTCTCGTGTTCTTGAGGTGATACGATCTTGATGTATCGCGAGCTTTGCTATTATAGTTGGATCTTATGTTTCTCCTCCCCCTCTACTCTCTTGTAATGAATTGAGTTTCCCCTTTGGAGTTATCTTATCGGATTGAGTCTTTAAAGATTTGAGAACACTTGATGTATGTCTTGCCGTGGATATCTGTGGTGACAATGGGATATCACGTGATTCACTTGATGTATGTTTTGGTGATCAACTTTCGGGTTCCGCCCATGAACTTATGCATAGGGGTTGGCACATGTTTTCGTCGTGATTCTCCGGTAGGAACTTTGGGGCACTCTTTGAGGTCCTATGTGTTGGTTGAATAGATGAATCTGAGATTGTGTGATGCATATCATATAATCATACCCACGGATACTTGAGGTGACATTGGAGTATCTAGGTGACATTAGGGTTTTGATTGATTTGTGTCTTAAGGTGTTATTCTAGTACGAACTCTAGGGCTGTTTGTGACACTTATAGGAATAGCCCAACGGATTGATTGGAAAGAATAACTTTGAGGTGGTTTCGTACCCTACCATAATCTCTTCGTTTGTTCTCCGCTATTAGTGACTTTGGAGTGACTCTTTGTTGCATGTTGAGGGATAGTTATGTGATCCAATTATGTTATCGTTGTTGAGGGAACTTGCACTAGCGAAAGTATGAACCCTAGGCCTTGTTTCAACACATTGCAATACCGTTTACGCTCACTTTTATCATTAGTTACCTTACTGTTTTTATATTTTCAGATTACAAAAACTATTATCTACCATCCATATTGCACTTGTATCACCATCTCTTCGCCGAACTAGTGCACCTATATAATTTACCATTGTATTGGGTGTGTTGGGGACACAAGAGACTCTTTGTTATTTGGTTGCAGGGTTGCTTGAGAGAGACCATCTTCATCCTACGCCTCCTACGGATTGATAAACCTTAGGTCATCCACTTGAGGGAAATTTGCTACTGTCCTACAAACCTCTGCACTTGGAGGCCCAACAATGTCTACAAGAAGAAGGTTGTGTAGTAGACATCAGTGTCACGCGAAGGACCTCTTTCCGGTCAAATATGTAAACGCATCGTATGAATAAGCCGCATACATACTAGGGGCTATGTCGTAGACCCACCATAAAAATCCTATGGCTAAGTGAAAGTGTTAACACCCTATAGTCTGGTTGCCTGATTCACCGCATTGACACCTCCTTCACGAACCAAGACGTTGGGTCAAGAGTGATCAGATGCTTTTTTGAACACCCCCGTACTTACTACGAGGGGGCTGAAGCCGACGACTGGAAAACTTTCAGATCATATACAAACAGCCACATAGGAGGAACAAAAGCCTTTAGGCAAAATCAAAATATAGACGGATTATAACAATTGTCTTTTACAATTCGTAAAGAGTTCACTCGAATATTATGCCTTTCGAACATTGACCCTCTATCAAGTGGGCAGCCTCTAAGACGTCCTCAAAGTAATGCTCTGGTGCGTGATGGTCCTTGCCCTCGGGTGGACCCTACTCTGCAACATCGACGACCTTCATCTTCCCCCAGTATGTCTTGACTCGGGCAAAGGCCATCCATGCACCTTCAATGCATGCTGACCGCTTCACGGCGTCGATACGTGGGACCACATCAACAAGCCGCCACACCAAGCCGAAATAGCTATTCGGAATCGGCTCTATCGGCCACAACTGAAGTATGACGTTCTTCATGGCAGCGTCGGACATCCTGTGAAGCTCGGCCCATTGGGACATCTGTTCATTCAGCAGCAAAGGGCGTTTTGATGCGCTAAACTGTGACCAGAAAAGCTTCTCTGTTGCATATCCCTCCTGCGCTTGGTAAAACTACGCCGCATCGGATGAACTCTTCGGTAGGTCCAAAAACACGTCTGGAGAACTCCACACTTGGTTAAGCTGAGCATAATTCGGATCGCCGAACTTAGTCTGTAATAAAAAGGGCTTACCAGCTGCAATCTCCCCAGCTTGCCGGATTTCCTCATGGACCGCTCTAGATTCAGACCGCGCTTCTCTCGCCTCTTGCAAGGCATTGTCAAGCTCAGCCGTTTTGGCTTTATTCTCCTCCTCTAGAAATTCACAGCGGCTAGTAGCATTTTTTAGTTTGAGCGCCATCGAGGATATTTTCTCCTCGTCTTGGTGCCGAGCAGCTTGTTTAGCCTTTAACTCGGCCGATGCCTTCTCGGTAGCCGCATTACTAAACCGAGCCTGCTCCTTGGCCCGGGCCAGCTCCGCCCGAAGAATTTCAATGGCGGCGGCACCATCTGCAGCCATGCATATTTCAGTATGCAACTTTCAGCGTCACGCTTATATTACAAACAGGTATATGTAAGGATTGCTCCGAACACGTACCTCACGACTCGTCAAGACGCCTGTTGATAAGCGCGATATGAGTATCTGCCTCATCAATCTTGTGTTGCAAATCCGCAATCTCTACAGTCCGGACAGTTTCCGGGGAGGTCACAGCCAGTGTTCCAATTAATCATATTACTCCCTGGCATATCTTTTGATCCTCTGATCACCTCCCTCGGGAAGCCAATTAGAGTCTCAGGGGCTACTATCTATACACAGGTGTATTCTTGAATAAAACACAATCGAACATATTACGATACAAACCTCGAAGCCTCTTAGCAGGCCCACGAAGGCCTCATTCAATCCGCTTTTCGCGGCCAGGACCTTTTCGACCACCGTGCCCATCAAGGTACGATGTTCCTGTGAGACAGACGCCTATCGCAGCATGTTCGTCAATATATCCGGCGCCTCTGGGTCTCCGGAGGCTGCTGTAGGAGTATGGCCTCCCTTTGAAGGGATCGTTTATTCATATCCGGCTGTAGACCGGAATGTTCGGGGCCTTTATTGTTGGTCCCTGGACCCTGGGCCACCGAAGTATCACCTTCGGGTTGTGTCTTCATCATCCCTCACACCACTTGTTGATCGGGAGAGACCCTCCGTGACGACACCTCGAAGTCGTCCGCCCTGTTGGGCGAGGAGATTGGTGGAGGCGTCTCGCTTTCCATCATCTCTGGGAGAAGATCCCCCGAGGAAGAGGATTGTTGAAGAAGACTGCGTGCCGAACTGCAAAAAAATAATATTCTAGACGTTACAAGAAAGGGGCGGGACGTGTTTAAAACACCCTTGTTCACTTACGATTTGGCCTGAGGCTTGTCCTCGTCATGGGACTGCGCGATGACGTTGTCCTCCAAGCCCGAGCCACCCGACGAAGGCATCTTGCCTCGTTTAGGAGCCTTTTCCTCCCAATCTTCGAAGACGGCCCTTTTCTTCCCATGGGGGGAAGAGACGTTGACTTCCCCATCATTTTTGTCTTCGGACGATGGAATCTTGTCTGGCACACCTTCGGGATGGGGCCATCTTTGGTCCTCTCTGCCTTGCCCTCCTTCATAGGCATCTGGTACGGTGTCGGGGCTAGCTTCCTTGTTAATACAGGATCCACTAAACCTTCAGAAAGGGGGGCCGGACACCTAATCAGCTCCGCTTTCTTTATCTAGCCCTGGAAGGAGATGGTTTGCTTAGTAATGTATTACGGCATACTTAAAAAAAGGGTGTTCGGAAGTCAAGTGCTTACCGGGGTATTCGGATGGTTACAGTCGAGGCCTGTGTCCTCAGTAGTGTCCGGCCAATGTTTTTGTTTTCCAAAAACAACTTCCACATCCCTTTGTGCATAATGCCGAAGAAGTGTTGGAGGGTTCGTGGTCCTTCTGGATTGAAATCCCACATACAGAGAGGCCTACGTTGGTATGGTAGGATTCGGCGAATCAGCATTACTTGAATCACGCTGACAAGATCGATGTCCCTCTCGAGGAGGGTTCGGATGCAGCTTTGTAGAGTCCGCACTTCATCAACCGATCCCCAATCTAGCCCCTTGTTGGCCCATGATGCAAGCTGTAACGGTGGGCCAGGGAGAAACGTGGGTGCAGCTACCCACTTGGTGCTGCAGAGCTCCGTAACGTAAAACCACTCTCGCTGCCATTGATTGGAAGTTTAGGTAAAAGAGCCTTTTGGCCAAGGAGTATTGGTGAGCTGGCTGACTACAGCACCACCGCACCCCACCTGTTCCCCGTCGACTACCTTTGGTTTCACACTGAAGGTCTTGAGCCATAAGCCGGAGTGTGGGGGGATTCGGAGGAATGCCTCGCACGTAATGATGAATGCCGAGACATGGAGGAAAGACTCTGGGGCTAGATCGTGAAAATCTAGTCCATAATAGAACATTATCCCCCCGACGAAGGGATCAAGAGCGAGCCCTAGCCCTCGAAGGAAGTGTGAGATGAATACAACCCTCTCGCCAGATCTGGGGGTCGGGATAACCTGCCCTTGAGCAGGAAGCCTTTGGTGGATTTCCGCGGTCAGGTATCTGGCCGCTCGAAGCTTCGCAATGTCCTCCTCTATAATAGAGCAAGCCACCCATCAGCCTTGAGGGCTGGGTCCGGACATAATGGGGAAGCTCGGAGCAACTAAATTGAAACCTTGGGTGCTAGAACTCGAGGTTGGAGAGGCTGAGGAGAAGTTTGGCATCAAAAAGTACAGCCCTTGGCTCCTTTATAAAGGCAGCAGGAATTAAATGCCTCCTCTTGAGCCTGAAAGCCTGCCTATTCCTAAGGGATCTTTCCAACAGAACGGTTGGGTTACCCACGCTCGTGTTAATGAGAATCCCGCAATGAGGGGACACGATCTCTATTTCGACAAAGCGTGCCAATAGCAACTGCGCCTCGAAACATGGAACGGCGGGACAGGAAACGGTTCGAAAAACCGGGCAAGCGTGACGTCACATTATAGAAGTTGTCATCAGATTGGACTCGTGGAATATTATATTCTCTCTGCGGTTGTGTGCGGTGTTGTGTTACAGGTCCGGACACGTTCAAATACGTCCGAAGACTATCTTGGAGTTTGGAGGAAGGAACCCGCCTTGCAATGCCGAAGACAGATCTACTCGCCGGATATGTTGTCATTGAAGCCGAGTTCAGGGGCTACTGAGGGAGTCCTGGACTAAGGGGTCCTCAGGCGTCCGGCCTGTTAGCCATGGGCCGGACTGATGGGCTGTGAAGATACGAAGATCGAAGACTGCACCCGTGTCTGGATTGGACTCTCCTTGGCGTGGAAGGCAAGCTTGGCGACCAAATATGTAGATTCCTTTCTTTGTAACCGACCTTGTGTAACCCTAGATCCTCCCGGTGTCTATATAAACTGGAGGACTTAGTCCGGAGGGCAGACATTATCATAACCATACAAGCTAGGCCTCTAGGGTTTAGCCATAACGATCTCGTGGTAGATCAACTCTTGTAATACTCATATTCATCAAGATCAATCAAGTAGGACGTAGGGTATTACCTCCATAGAGAGGGCCCGAACCTGGGTAAAACATTGTGTCCCTTGTCTCCTGTTACCATCGACCTTAGACGCACAGTTCGGGACCCCCTACCCGAGATCCGCCGGTTTTGACACCGACAGAGTGTGTCTACGTACCCACGTAGACCGAAAGCGGAAGCGTTTAGTAACGTGGTTGATGTAGTCGAACGTCTTCGTGATCCAACCGATCAAGTACCGAACGCACGGCACCTCCGCGATCTGCACACGTTCAGCTCGGTGACGTCCCTCGTACTCTTGTTTCAGCTGAGGCCGAGGGTGAGTTCCGTCAGCACGATGGCGTGTTGACGGTGATGATGAAGTTACCGACGCAGGGCTTCGCCTAAGCACTACGACAATATGACCGATGTGTAAAACTATGGAGGGGGGCACCGCACACGGCTAAAGATCAACTTGTGTGTCTATGGGGTGCCCCCTCCCCCGTATATAAAGGAGGGGAGGAGGAGGGCCGGCCACAAGGGGCGCCCAAGGGGGGGAATCCTACTCCTAGTAGGAGTAGGTTTCCCCCTTTCCTATTCCAAGTAGGAGAAGAAGGAAGGAGAGGAAGAAGAGAAGGAAAGGGGGGCGGCCCTCTAGCCTTAGTCCAATTCGGTTTGGGCTAGGGGGTGCGCGCCACACCTTGGCGTGCCTCCTCTCTTCCACCATTAGGCCCATGAGGCCCAATAACTTCCCGGGGGGTCCGGTAACCCCCGATACTCCGAAACTTATCCGAAACGACCCGAACTATTCCGGTGTCCTAATGTAGCCTTCCAATATATGAATTTGTATGTATCGACCATTTCGAGACTCCTCGTCATGTCCGTGATCACATCCGGGACTCCGAACAACCTTCGGTACATCAAATCACATAACTCATAATACATATCGTCATCGAACGTTAAGCGTGCGGACCCTACGGGTTCGAGAACTATGTAGACATGACCGAGACTCATCTCTGGTCAATAACAAATAGCGGAACCTCGATGCTCATATTGGTTCCTACGAAGATCTTTATTGGTCAAACCGCATAATAACATACGTTGTTCCCTTTGTCATCGGTATGTTACTTGCCCGAGATTCGATCGTCGATATCATCATACCTAGTTCAATCTCGTCACCGGCAAGTCTCTTTATTCGTTCCGTAATGCATCATCCCGTGACTAACTCATTAGTCACATTGCTTGCAAGGCTCATAGTGATGTGCATTACCGAGAGGGCCTAGAGATACCTATCCGATACACGGAGTGACAAATCCTAATCTCGATCTATGCCAACTCAACAGGCACCATCGGAGACACCTGTAGAGCATCTTTATAATCACCCAGTTACGTTGAGACGTTTGATTGTAACATCCCAAATTTTCAATTTGGAATGTTATACATAGGTCATCATATGCATATCATATTTTGTTTGCATTTTGGTTTTGTGATCCTAAAAATCCTAAGCAACCCAAGGACCCACGGGGGGAGTTGGGGATTTTATTATTTTCATATTTGAATTTTCTCAAATATTGAAAAGTGGATCACTTTGGCTTTAATTATTTTTCTCTCCAAATAATATTTAAAATATTAAAATATATGAGAGGAGATAATATGACTTCTCCAAAATAAAATAAATATTGGAGGAAAATTATTAAAATCAAATAAATAATTTTATTTGAATTAGAAAAATATGCATTTTCCAAAATTGCATTTTTAGGCCAAGAAAATGTTCACTTTGTTCTAAATATTTTATTTGGACGGTGAAAATTGTTTTTGGCATTTGTAAGATTTTTAAATATTTATTAGGATTTTTTCTGTTGGCGGAATTGTTTTAAAAAATGTTCGGACCGACTGGACCGAAGCCCAGCCGGCCGAGCTCGCACGTCCCCGACCCCGAGCGGGACTCTCGCAGCCGCATGAAGCCGTCGTCGTGGCCGAGTTGGCCACCACCGCCGTCGCCCCCTCCCCAAAAAATGCCGCCGCCATCCCCCCTTATAAGTGCACCCGAGGCCCCCTGGAGCCCCAAGCCGCCGCCTGCCCTTGCCCGCGCCGCCGCATCGCCGCTGCCACGCCACGCCGCTCGCCGCCGACCCCGCGCCGCCTCACCGCTGCCACCCGCGCCGCCCCGCAGCCACCCGCCGCCGTCCCGCAGCCGCCCGCCGCCGCAGATCTTGCCGGAGCCGCCGCCGTTGACCCCGTTTGACCGGTCGGTTTTTCTCGGTTAAACCTCGATTTTTTTAGTTTTCCGGTTTAATTTCTTAGATCGGTTTTTGCTGGTTTATTTTATTCAGCGGACGTTCGTCCGTCCGTTCGTTTCAACGAACGTTTTTCGCCGGTTAGGTTTAGACAGCTAACGTTCGTTCATTAGTCTTTTCTTTTATTTTATTTTCGGCCAGGGACTTACCCGCGATTATTTTTTATCGCAGATTAGCCCCTGATCTTCAAACCCTCGCCGTTTCTTAACCATTTGTCCAAATCCAGTGAAACCAATGCCAAAATCTTCGTCTCGAGCCCCTCTTTCTGTTTAATCAACTTGAACAAGGTTTTGACAATTTAAAATTTGATTTCAAGCAGATTTGAATTTAAAGTTTTTTTACCGTAGTTTCAGCTCCGTAGCTCTGATTCGATTGATTCTTTTTGCAAATCGAAGCTTTTCAGTTGAACTTTTAGTTTGGATTTTCTTATTTGAGTTTTACCCATGCATCTTTGCTTGAGTGCTTATGTATTCTATTGTTTGTTTGTGATAGAATTCCCGGAGTGCGCAGTGTGCTAACAAGTCTCTAGGTTTTGTGGATCATCAGCAAGGCAAGTAACACTTTGATCACACTCTTTTTCTTACCCAGTTTTTATGCATTAGATACAACCCTCAAACATTGCATGAGTAGGATCTCTTAACATGTGGGTTTTGGGAAGTAGATGATGAGGTAGAACCTATTGCCCTTTTTATTATCAAACCCTGGGAGTTACTTCTGCGTTATGCTTATATTGCCATGCTATGCTCGTAGACGTGGATTGGGTTTGAGTGTATCCATGACAGATGTGAGATTGTTAATTAATGGTTAACTTAAGGTGGCTACTTAAATACACATCTAGGTGGATTGGTTGCGGGCACCTGGAGAATCCAGTGTTGTCCTAGGATATCCCGGATTGCCCGTGTGATCATCCTATGGTTCGCCACCCAGGCTCAAAGGGATCATAAGATTATTCATGCTAGAAACTTCCGTGTGCAACCACAAGCTATTATGGGATCTAGCTTAGTTGAGTAAGTTGCATTACCTCTTCCAGTGGTAGGCTAGCAGATGTAGGGGATGTAGGTTGGTACTGTCTACCCAGGGTTAGAGTTAATGTTTCTGAAAGACTGTGTCTCGGTCATCCATTTCTAAAACACCATGTAGTGCGAGAAATTCAACGGAGGAGATCGAGTCTTCTGGGGAAAAGTGTGCAAACCTTTGCAGAGTGTATAAACTAATCATGGTTAGCCGTGTCCCCGGTTATGGACATCTTGAGTATCTGGATCTTGGATTATCATGTTGATCTCATCACTCTATTTAACTAATTTGTTGGGTTATAATTATTATTCTGGGATTGAGTTGGAGGAACTTTCTCAATAATTTAAACCAACTTTGTAGTTAAATAAAATATATTCCTTTGTTGTAGGAAAAAAATGGCTTTTCACAAAACATTATAACCGTAGAGCCTCCACCAGCCTCATATGCATGTAGTGATAGCCTTTACTTGTTCATTGCTCTACTGTGTTATCTTGCCAGCATATTCCATGTGCTGACCCATTTTGGGCTGCAACATATCATGTTGCAGACTTTTCAGACGAAGAGTAAGGTGCGCTAGGTCGCTGTCGTGCACTCAGCTATGTCGTTGGAGTTGATGGACTCACTTTATCTTCCGAGCCTTCCGCTGTTATCATTTAAATGGCCTTAAGCCATATTTATTGTAATAAGTTCTCTATTGAGACTATCGATGTAATAAGTGTGTGATTGCTACTCTGTTATAAATCCTTCGAAGTACTGTGTGTGTCAGCATTATCGATCTAGGGATGACACTTATGCACAGAGATTTGACCGTTTGAGGTTGGATCGCTACAAGATGGTATCAGAGCACACGCTGAATGTAGGACACGACCACAAAGATGAGCCATAGGACACTCTTCCCTACTAATTTCTGACTTCTCTCCATCTTCTACTCTATAGGATGGCGGACACAAGGAACAAGTTTGCACAACCGGATGAAGACACACCTTTTGGACGACACTTGAAGGAAGTCACTAGGTACCTGAACATCGGAATACCAAGCTTCACTGGGACCTACACCGCCACTTTACCAGAAGAGGAGTGTTGGACGATTCGAGTTCAAGTTCCAGGAAGGACATTCACGCCAGTTACTGAGCCCATAGAGTTTTCCTTTGATGCACCAACCTGGAGTCTAGGAAAGAGCATGGCAGCTCACATCGCCATAGGACGCATCGGCGAAGTTTATCACAAGGATCTTAAGGACACCATCTACCAGATATGTGGGCGCCAAGATGAGCAATGGAAGATGATCAGCACCAGGAGGGACATGTCCATTGCAGCTTTCATCCAGGAGTTAAACCAGCACTTTCGTCGACAGGAGAACCAGATATGTGCAAGCATGATAGATCTGAAGAAGTTGATGACTAGGAACATGGAGCTTGAAGAGGAACTCAAGTCTACACGCGACGGATACGAGGAGGAAATCGCAATACTAGTGGAGATGAATGACGACCTGACAAGGAAGCTAGGAGTATTCATGGGAGAGCCCGCGCCAGGAGGATATGACGACCATCCCAAGGACTACATCATCATCGACGACACCGACTCCGACCCCGACAGTAGTGATGACGATTATGAAGACGAAGCTGGAGCAGATATCATGGAGTCTTCCACCGATCAAAATTTCTAGTAGACCACCATATTATTAGTAGTATTCCCCCCATCTATATATTAGTAGTCCGAGCCTTGTTACGATAGTTAGATCGATTGTATGCCCTTGCTTGAAATTGTTTTGATGTGATATGATTGTGTTTGTCTCATGTGCATATGGGTAGTGCTTTCTCACTAGACCTCATTCTATTCTAATCTCTCCCCTCTAAACCCATTAGATGCCTCCAAGACGTGACCCCGGATTTGCCTTCCCACCGGAGCTCACTCAGTTGATCCAACAGCAAAATACATTGATGCAGTTGCTAGTCCAGAACCAAGGCAACAACAACAACAACCCACCACCACCACCTCCAGTTGACAACTTAGCCTGTTTTCTAAGGTTGCAACCACCGGTGTTTTGCAGTAGCACTGAGCCGATAGTTGCTGATGATTGGCTACGCAGGATTGGAAGGGAGTTGACCACCGCAGGTTGCACAGATGCTGAGAAGGTGCGTTTTGCCGCACACCAATTGGATGGACCTGCAGCCTCATGGTGGGAGAATTACACAGCCACTTTCCCTATAGCCAATGTTACTTGGGAGCAGTTTCAGCAAGCGTTCTGCACCGCTCATGTCTCAACTGGAGCTATGAGCATGAAGAAGCGTGAGTTTCGCAACTTACGCCAGGGCAACCATACTATGGGGCAGTACATGGATGAGTTTAGCAAGTTAGCCCGCTATGCCCCAAATGATGTGGCCAACAAGAGAAGTTTATGGAAGGGTTGAATGATGAGATGAGTATGCAGTTAATGGTGGCAACATTTAACAACTACCAGGAGTTGGTAGATAAGGCTCTTATGATTGAAGGGAAGCAGCAGTAGTTTGAGAGCCGCAAAAGGAAATATGGATAAGGGAAGTACAATTTAGGAGCTCAGCAGAAGCCTTGTTTCACCCTGAACTCGGGAGGATATACCCATAACCATGGAGGCCATACCCACAATGGAGGAAGTTTGCATAACCACAGTGGCCCCAAGAATGGAAACGGGAATGGAGTAGGCAGTAATCAGAACCGCTCTAACCCAGCCACACCCGCCAAGAGGGATCTAAGTTACATTACTTGTTTCAAGTGTGGGAAGACTGGACATTACGCCACCGAATGTTCTGAAGCAAAGAATGGAAATGGAAATGGAAGCTTTGGGAAGAAGCCCAACCCTTTCAACAAGGGACAAGTGAACCACGTGAACGTGGAGGAGGTTGAAGAGCAGCCAGATGAAGTTATCGGTAAGTTTTTGGTTAAGTCATTTACCGCCCTCGTTCTTTTTGATACTGGTGCATCGCATTCATACATTTCAAGGGGATTTGTGGACAAGTTTAAGTTACCCACCTTAGCCCTTAGGACACCCTTGTTAGTAAGCTCACTAGGTGCAGAGTATATGGCTAGCCGATGGTGCGATCGGTTACCCTTAACCATTGGCAGCCATGTTTTCCCCTCAGACATAATAATTCTGGAGTCACAAGGATTGGACGTGATACTGGGTATGGATTGGCTATCGAAGTATGGAGGAAACATTGATTGTTCTAGTAGGTCAATTCTGCTCACCACCCCGGAGGGAAAAAGGATTAAGTATGTATCCAGGCATGCACCAAAGAGGACTCAAGTAAATTCTCTCGTGGGAGTAGTTCAAGAGGAAGTGCATGTAGTGAAGGATTATCCGGATGTATTTCCAGAGGAATTACCAGGCATGCCGTCGGATCGAGACATTGAGTTTTTGATAGAGCTATTGCCAGGCACCGGACCGATATCAAAGAGAGCATACCAGATGCTCGCAAATGATCTGGAGGAAATTAAGAAACAGATTAAGGAGTTATTGGAGAAAGGTTACATTCAACAAAGTTCGTCACCATGGGGAGCCCCAGTGCTCTTCGTTGAGAAGAAGGATAAATCTTTGAGAATGGTCGTTGATTATCGTGCATTGAATGAAGTGACGATCAAGAACAAGTACCCACTGTTGATGATCAATGATTTGTTTAACCAGTTGCAAGGAGCTAAAGTATTTTCCAAGATCGATCTTCGATCAGGATACCACCAGCTGAAGATCCGAGAACAGGATATACCTAAGACAACCTTCACCACAAGGAACGGGCTATATGAGTACACGGTTATGTCATTTGGATTGACTAATGCCCCTGTCTATTTCATGAGTATGATGAATAAGGTGTTCATAGAGTTCTTGGATCATAATTCTAAGCTAAATGATCATAGTGCTAGGAACAATATAAGTCATGAAGAAAGCAATATAAGTCATAGTCATAGGAACAATATAAGTCATGAAGAAAGCAATAGCAATAAACTAAACGATCATAGTGCTAAGCTAACGGATGGGTCTAGTCCATCACATCATTCTCTAATGATGTGATCCCGTTCATCAAATGACAACACACGTCCATGGCTAGGAAACTTAACCATCTTTGATTAACGAGCTAGTCAAGTAGAGGCATACTAGGGACACTCTGTTTGTCTATGTATTCATACATGTACTAAGTTTCCGTTTAATACAATTCTAGCATGAATAATAAACATTTATCATGATATAAGGAAATATAAATAAAAACTTTATTATTGCCTCTAGGGCATATTTCCTTCAAGTATTCCATGTGTATTTGAGTTTTAGGAAATATGTATTGTCTTAAAAGGTTGAAATGCGGATCAATGAGTGGGGATCATTATGTGAACCACAACTCGAGAGACATATGCCTTGAGATTTTTGACCGTAAAAGGTATCTCCGTGAAAATCCTAGTGTGTCTATTGAAGGAAGAATGCCCTAGAGGCAATAATAAAGTTGTTATTTTATATTTCCTTATTCATATTAAAGGGTTATTATTCATGCTAGAATTGTATTGATCGAAAACCTAAATACATGTGTGAATACATAAACAAATACCGTGTCCCTAGTAAGCCTCTACTAGACTAGCTCGTTGATCGAAGATGGTTAAGGTTTCCTAACCATAGACATGTGTTGTCATTTGATAACGGGATCACATCATTAGGAGAATGATGTGATGGACGATACCCATCTGTTAGCTTAGCATAATGATTGTCAGTTTTATTGCTATTGCTTTCTTCATGTCAAATACATATTCCTTCGACTATGAGATTATGCAACTCCCGGATACGGGAGGAATACCTTGTGTGCTATCAAACGTCACAACGTAACTGGGTGATCATAAAGATGCTCTATAGGTATCTCCGAAGGTGTTTGTTGAGTTGGCAAAGATCGAGATTAGGATTTGTCACTCCGAGTATTGGAGAGGTATCTCTGGGTCCTCTAGGTAATACACATCATAAGCTTGCAAGCAAATGACTAAGGAGTTAGTCACGAGGTGATGTATTACGGAATGAGTAAAGAGACTTGCCGGTAATGAGATTGAACTAGGTATGAAGATACCGACGATTGAATCTCGGGCAAGTAACATACCGATGGACAAAGGGAATTACATATGTTGTCATAACGGTTCGACCGATAAAGATCTCCGCAGAATGTGTAGGAGATAATATGGCATCTAGGTTCCGCTATTGGTTATTGACCGGAGAGGTGTCTCGGTCATGTCTACATAGTTCTTGAACCCGTAGGGTCCGCACGCTTAATGTTCGTTGACGATATAGTGTTATATGAGTTATATGTTTTGGTGACCAAATGTTGTTTGGAGTCCCGGATGAGATCATGGACATGATGAGGAGTCTCGAAATGGTCGAGAGGTAAAGATTGATATATAGGATGATGGTATTTGGACACTGGAAGTGTTTCGGGACGTACCAGGAAGGAATCGGGTCACCGAAAGGGGTTTCGGGCACCCCTTGGCAAGTTATGGCCTTATGGGCCAAAGGAGGGGACAGACCAGCCCACAAGGGGGCTGGTGCACCCCCTCCCTCTTTTGGCCAGCCCTACGGAAGGAAAATGGGGAGGGTTAGCCCCTCCCGCCTTTCCCTCTCATGGGAGAAAGGAAGGGGGGCGCCATCCTCCCCGGCCTTTGCCCGCACTCCAAATAAGGAAAAAGGGGGTGCATGGACCCCAAGTAGGATTCCTCCTGCTTGGGCGCCTCCTTTGGCTTCTCCTCCCTCCCTCCCACCTATATATATGTGGGAAGGGGGCGCCTAGCACAGAACAGGCAATTCCCTAGCCGTGTGCGTCGCCCCTCCACCGTTTACACCCCCGGTCATATTTTCATAGTGCTTAGGCGAAGCCCTGCGGAGATCACTTCACCATCACCGTCATGCTATCGAAACTCATCTACTTCCTCACCGTCTTGCTAGATCAAGAAGGTAGAGAATATCATCGAGTTGAACGTGTGCAGAACGCGGAGGTGTCGTGCGTTCGATACTAGATCGGTTGGAGCGCGAAGAAAGTTCGACTACATCAACCACGTTGTTTAACGATTCCGCTTACAGTCTACGAGGGTACATAGACACACTCTCCCCCTCGCTGCTATGCATCTCCATGGATAGATCATTGCGTGTGCGTAGAATTTTTTTTGTTTTCCATGCAACGATTCCCAACATCTATGTGCCCCACCGCTCCGACTGGCCTCCAAATCAGAGAGATGCCATGGAAAATCACAACCAATGGATGTTAATATTTGACTAATTAACATTAAACAAAAAAGACAAAGTGAAGGCATCTTGTACAATTTAACAAAGGGAGGAAACCTCCATTTTGTCTCTGTCTTTCCTCCCACTAAAAATAGTCATACGCATGACTCAAGAATCAATTCAAGAACATTCTCAAACAGTTACATTTGGAACATGGGATTCTCATTTCATTATATTTGGGTAAAGTTCCCATGGGAATTTGAGAGGTGATCAATATATGGTAAAAGTTTCTCAAATGGATCATCTCAAGGAATGGCCGAGACTTTATCATGACAACTCCAAACATCCCACCCCTCCCCACCCATTCTTTCACCTCTCCCCACACAAAGGCATCTAGGGTTCGAAACTCCTTCAGCAAGACCGACGACCCCTCTGTCTTCGGCCACTATCTAGGTGCAAGGGACGAAAGAGAACTTGATTCTTCATTCGATGTGTGATCTCTTTTCATGTAGGTCTTTGTTTGTGTGTCCCAGCGGTGAATGTTGAGGAGGTGAAGACCTAATGACTATGGAATAAGTTCCTCCAGCCTCCTCCATGTCCTAATGGTGTTCCTCCAACAACGGGGGTGGTCTTGTGAGTGTGTTGTCCCCAGGAAGTGTGCAACCATACCCTTTGGTGGCGTGAAGGCAAGATGATGACAACCAAATTAAGGATGCCTAATGTTGGGTTCGGTTGAGCATCAAGATGGTATTGGAGTGACTCCTCACTTTCTAAACTATGCGTCTAGGAACGATGGTAACAAATACACCAAATTTTACGTAGGTTCAGGCTCTCCAAGGATATAATACCCTCTGCCTCCTTGTGTTTGTTGCAATGGGGTAAATATAGAGTACATGTGATCTACCACGAGATTGTATGATGTCTAATGTGTTCTATCGCCTAGCCTAGCCTTGGCTTATATAAGGTACCAAACACTAGGAATACAAGAGTTCTAGCAGGCTATGTTGGTGGAGGAGAGTCCTCAATGTATATGGAGTCCTTGTCTTGAACGACAAGTCTTCTTCATTTTCATTGTAGATCGCCACGAGCCGCCAAAGTTGCCTAGGACGGAATCAACAAGGGGTTCCTCAGCCCGGCCCATCAGGCTGGGAGTCGACATGGTGAGAGCCCCCCTAGCCGGGACACTTTAAGCGAGGCTGCCGCTAGGGCGCACATGAGCACGCTGGCTGCTGCTTTGACATCAGTTGCCGCTGCCACTCGAGAGGAGCCCGCGACATCGGAAATGTTCATGACGTCATCGGAGGCGCGATGAGTGAGGGCGAAGCAGGCTAACAACAAGTTGTGGAACAACCCATTCTTTACCCTGAGAATGAAGACTGCTTCCAAGCTCTTAGCAAGGAGAGAAAACACTATGAAGGGACGATCAAGGATCTAGCGGCTGCCATGCGTAAGTTGCCAATGTAAACTCAAGACTTTTTATTAAGTGATGTAGATTTTCTTAATATAGGCAGTAGCCCTCGGGTTGTAGGCTAGTTTTGTGATATGAGTTGCAATGCTTGTTTTTCTTCTTCTTTTGAACTGTTCTTCTAATAGGCCCAGATACGTCTCAAATGTATTGATATTTTTTATGATTCATGCTATATTGCTTTCACTTACATACACCTTGGGGCATATTTTTATTGAACCTTATTGGACTAACATATTAATCTAGTGCCTAGTGCCAATTCATGTTTTAATAGGAAAATCCTCAAAAAAGTATGAGCAAAAATAAAATAAGAATGGTTCAAAAAGTTTCAAGTCACCAGAAGACTCAAGAGCTAGGGTCCTGCAGCAGTGGGTCACCCGAGTGCCTAGGTACCCTAGGACTAGGGGGTCTTAGGGGGGCACCTATAGCCTTGTGCCCCATTTGGCTTTCCTCCGATGCCCAATGGTCTATTTATACCCACTACAAAGCGAGGTTTTTGTGATGGTTCATTGTGTCACATAAAACCGGGTTTCGTCATCGAAAATGGCCTGGTACGGTTTTCGGCCGTCACCGAAGCGTCGTCACAAAAAATAAAATCTTCACAATACCACTTTTTCTGTCACCTAAGATCGTGTCTTAGGTGACGAACCCGATTGTGTCACGAATGGCCATTTTCGGTGGTGACCCAAACTGTCACCTATGATACACCGATTTGCCATCTAAGGTTATTTTTGGCGACGACAATCTGTCACCAGCAATAGGTTCATCGGTTTGGCCGGTAAAAGATTCTCACAAATGGTCCCAATAGATGCTGACGTGGCTGCTTCCATGTGGGTCCAGATGTGGTTTCATCACTGGCGATGGCCTCAGTAATAAGTTGGGCACCAGTTTTGACGGGTCAATGGTACCGACATATGGGCCCGAAAGATGCTGACGTGATTGTTTACATGTGGGACCACACAAGGGTGACGACCTGCATTTCTGTCACAATTACCGTCCAGGTAGAAAAAAAGCTACAATTTATATATTATGACATTTTTCTGCCAACTTTGAATTTAATTTGAAAATGTAGGGAAAAATAGATTCAATTTTTAAATCCCTGGAATATGAGAATTCAAACATTGCCAATAGATTTTTCATTAAAACTGAAACCTGACAATTACAATGAGAACTATGAGACATAGTATCGAACACTGTAAAGAAGACAAAGAAAAATTATGTTGATGATTCTTTATCAGGTGACCAAGCATTGCATCCATATGTTTTTGCCTTTTTCCAAAGACAATGGTTTTCTTGTGCTGATCCATTTGACAACTTCAATCTATAGTAGCTGCTTTCTTGGGGTCTTCAATTTTTTATATTTGGGCAAAAGGCACACTACATGCAGGTCTTGCTCAAACCTACCACTTTTCTTTTTACGTGTGCCTCCTGAGTTATAATGATGTGTTCTAGCTCATGGATACATTCATGAGAATGAATTCTTCCTAGAGGCGGATGGGATGGAATGCTCCAAAGTAACATGCTTGATGAGCTCTTTTTCTCAATAATCTGTACATCAGAAATTCCTGTCCCATCGTGTAGTTATGGTACTGTTTTTTCGGTCCTAGTTTCATTCTAATACCGAAAAAGGCTTTCGCCCCATTTTATAAATAAAGCAAACCGCCAAAAGCACACATACACGAACTAGTTCAGAACACACACACCCAGGTCACACAACAAGGAGTACAAAGGTTCTGCTGAGGGCATAACTCAACAAGCCCAAAAAAACATAAAAAAGAAAGGCGGCCGCAGCCAGCGACGATTGATAGTACTGTTAGCGCAGATTTGATAGTTTGAATAGTCATGATCAAACTGTACATTTAAAGTCTTCTTTTTCAGTGTGTGTACATTCAAACAAGTTACTAGCGGATTGTTTCTCAATGTTGTCCTTAGCCTTACATCAAATTTATCAACCGGTAAATAATAATACTGCAAGCTATCCAATAATCCTACATAAAGCATTTGTTAAAATAAACTTATCATATTTTTACAGTGAGAATCACATCTTATACGTCCGATTTTTTGGTTTAGCTTCACAACAGCCGAGCTTGCAAAACTCTCTCTCCTGCCAGGCAAGGGATGACGACGACCGGTCAAGCAACACCGGAGTCGCACAACCGAGCGGCTTGCTGAACCTACCCGCGATCCAACGGCTCGTACAGGCCGAAGAATAGCCGAATCGAAAACCTTCCTCCCGTCTCCGGCCCTCCCCAAATCCCCCCGTCTCGACGCCCTCGGCCCTCCCCATTTTCCCAACTCAAACGCCGCCGAAAGCCGAGATACCGAAACCCAAACACAGAGGCGCGCAAACACGCGGAGGAGAGAAGGCGCCTCCTCCCCCCCACGCCGCGATGGACATCTCGGCCGGCGGCGGCGGCAACTCGCTGCCCACCACCGGCGCGGACGGCTCGAAGCGCCGCGTCTGCTACTTCTACGACGCGGAGGTGGGCAACTACTACTACGGGCAGGGCCACCCGATGAAGCCGCACCGCATCCGCATGACCCACGCCCTGCTCGCCCACTACGGCCTCCTCGACGAGATGCAGGTGCTCAAGCCGCACCCCGCCCGCGACCGCGACCTCTGCCGCTTCCACGCCGACGACTACGTCTCCTTCCTCCGCTCCGTCACCCCGGAGACGCAGCAGGACCAGATCCGCGCCCTCAAGCGCTTCAACGTCGGCGAGGACTGCCCCGTCTTCGACGGCCTCTACAGCTTCTGCCAGACCTACGCCGGCGGCTCCGTCGGGGGCGCCGTCAAGCTCAACCACGGCCACGACATCGCCATCAACTGGGCCGGCGGCCTCCACCACGCCAAGAAGTGCGAGGCCTCCGGCTTCTGCTACGTCAACGACATCGTCCTCGCCATCCTCGAGCTCCTCAAATACCACCAGGTATGTGCCCTGCCTTCTTATCTAATTTATCAACCCTTGTTCCCCTCAATTTTGCAAAATTGTGTTCTCTTATAACATGTTAATTGATAATTCGCGTTTACAGCGTGTTCTGTATGTGGATATCGACATCCACCATGGGGACGGCGTGGAGGAGGCGTTTTACACCACGGACAGGGTGATGACTGTCTCATTCCACAAGTTTGGGGATTATTTCCCAGGGACAGGAGACATTCGTGACGTTGGGCACTCCAAGGGGAAGTATTATTCCCTGAATGTCCCGTTGGATGACGGCATCGACGACGAGAGCTATCAATCGTTGTTCAAGCCGATCATGGGTAAAGTTATGGAGATTTTCCGCCCCGGCGCGGTGGTACTCCAGTGTGGAGCAGATTCCTTATCCGGTGACAGGTTGGGCTGCTTCAACCTATCCATTAAGGGGCACGCAGAGTGCGTGAGATTCATGAGGTCCTTCAATGTTCCGGTGTTGCTGCTTGGTGGTGGTGGTTATACCATAAGAAATGTTGCACGATGTTGGTGCTATGAGGTATATAAAAGGGAATTTTCATCTAAAACCATATATTTGTAGAGCTTCTGTTGTGCATTATTCTACCTATTCCAGTGTTTTTTCTCTCTCACTAGTTGCGTTTAGAATATCCGCTTGTGTGAAATAAAAAATATATTCTGTAGCACTAGCACCTAGCCATGTATATGATCTATCATAGACACACCGGCTTGCCAAAGTGGCTTAACATTTATGAGTAGTTCTGTGAAAATCATTTTATACAAACTTCTCGAGTTCTCATCTACATATGCTACTAGTGCTCCAAAGCAATGGGAGAAAATCCTAAAAGTCATAAACAAATCATGAAAAAATGGAGTGGATGTGAATTGGCACCGTGTGTATCTACCATGACACACAGTTTCAAATGGAAATTCACCGTGTGTGTATCTACCATGACATACAATTTCAAATGGGAATTCTACACATATATTCACTGTTGTTATGCTAAGAAATGTATTATGTCGCTCCACATAATCAGATCCATAAAGCTTCTGTACAGTACATATATGTTGATGATGTAGGTCTTTGTTGTGGAGGCAGGTACGCATATTGTGTTTTCTGGCTTGTGGAAATACAAAACTATCAACTTAATGGGTTTTACCCTTTGTATAAACTCATAAAGCTTTCCATCATGTTTTCGTCTCAAGAAATGATAGGTCATAGCTAGCAAGAATTGTCCATATTGTCACCACAACACCCTCATCCTGAACTAATAATATTTATTGGCTTTGCATACCTTCTTTTCGTAGGACAAGTACCCATGCTCCACACATATATAGGTTGTATCTGTACTAGCATCTGTTTGTGTAAAATAAGAAAGTTATTCTAGCATCCTCCATAGCACCAACAGTATGTGTACCATGCACGCGATTCAACACGGGCACACTGGCTTGGCAAAATGTCTCGACATTCATGATCACCTATGTGAAAAATGTCATGTTATACAAACCTACTTCTCTTGTACATATGCTACTAGTGCAAGAAAGTATGTCGCCATTTTGTTAATATGCAAATGTCCGTAACAACCGTTGTTATGCTAAGAAATGTCTTATGCCTCTTCATGTACATATCATCGTATCCACAAAGCTTTCTTTCAGTACATATGTTACATATGTGTATATGATGTATGTCTCTGATTCTTTGAAAAGGGAAAGCTATAAGCTCGTCTGTTTTACACCTATACTTTTTTGAAGGTGGCTGTTGGGAATAATGGTATTTCGTGGAGAGGTTTTGGTCTTTATGTCAAATTTGAACTAAATTGTGAAACTTTAGCAAAAACAATACTACTCTTCCTAACATGGCCTAAAGCATTCGGTCACATTTCAGTCTCAAGAATTGTTAGGACATACTACTGCTTCCATCTGCCTAAAGCACACACTGTCCGATTTGTGGTTACACCACCCTGTTCCTACATGTAATGGCGTTTCTTGGTTTCGGATCACACCTTCGTTTTGCAGAACACATTTTTGATTGGTAGGTTTGCAGCCATACCTTGCCAAATGTTAGGCAGACAAGTTCGGCAAGTGTTTGGTTGCAGCCAGTCAGCCACAGTTATGGCGTTCCACACTTTCATAGCCTTTTATTGCACCTGTTGGTTTTCATAGACATATTTGATAACCGACTTTTGCCACTAGTGTGGTGATCAGTTTGGCCGCCTCTAAAATTGTGGATTGCAACACTTGGGGCACATAAGTGTGGTAGTGTGCTAGTGTGGAAGGCAACTAAACATGCCTTGAACTGTGTGCTACAGTGGCTCTGTCCTTGTTTCGGTTGCTCAACATGCTGCCATATAAAATCTGCTTTTCATATTTTTAAATGTAAATCATGCTATTTCAAATACTTAAAATCACATCATTTTAAAATTGTAAAATGTACTGCATAGTGCAAAGTTGAATAGTTTCTGCGATAGGTTCTTTTTATGTTGCCAGGGAGCCACGATAGTTTTGTCCTAAAATAATAAAACATTAATTGCTACTACTTTCTCAAGTTTCGTAGACTACAGGTGGTAGAGCCGGAGATTTAGGATGCCAGTGGCCAGATATACTATACAACCACTGACAGGGCTTGATAGGATTAACACAAACAAAATTCATTTATATCAATAGTATATGAATAATAGAAATAAGGTATAGGCCATGCATTTTTGGATGAAACAGTGTAAAAATGTTGGTTCAAATCATGAAACTCTGTAGAATCTAGAGTATATGCCATGCACAACCACCAGACTGTATTTACCGTCTTGTATTGGTTTAGTTATTCCTGATTTTAAAAAATGCTTGCAATGTCATTTTTTACACCAGTACTACCACGGCACTTAATTTTGGATCGGAGGGAGTACTATTTTTATTTACTGTTCAATAACGCTTATTTCTTTAAAGATGAACTCCTTCCGTTTTTACTTATCTGTCTATGTACATTTGATTATTTATTAGGAAAATTATAAATATACGACTTATGATGAACAGAGATGTATTTAAATGTTTGGGGGTTCTATTGCCTTTTCTACATATATGCTAATTCAGTTGTCACCAACTTACTTACTGATGTTCCTTTTTTGCCCTTTGGTTGAGCAGACGGGAGTTGCACTTGGTCATGAGCTAACTGACAAGATGCCGCTAAATGAGTATTATGAGTATTTTGGCCCAGATTATACTCTTCATGTTGCACCAAGTAATATGGAGAACAAAAACACACACCGGCATTTGGATGAAATAAGATCAAGACTTCTCGAAAATCTTACAAAACTCCGGCATGCTCCTAGTGTGCAGTTTCAAGAGCGACCTCCTGAGGCCGAGCAACCAGAGGTGATCTTTCGAGTAACTAATTTATTTTTTCTGGCGTACATCAGATACAATAGTAATGGCTTCCACACCCTTGATCTAGGACGACACTCTGACAATGCAACCATTTGTGTTGAGAGTGAATGTTGACTTTTGTTCCGCTTAAGTGCTAATTATCCTACTGGAAACTGCAAGGGGCACAGATGTGAAATTTCTATAAATATAAGGGAAAACACCATTTTAACCCCTTCAAACTATTGGGTAGGCTCACCTAACCCACAGAACTAGTTTTTGTCCCACTTCCACTTAACTCCCTAAACATCTTATTCCAGATCATTTCGCCCGGCGGTGGTTTTCATGTGCGGTATAACATGGAAGACATATACCTGGTTTTGCATGCGTGGAAGCTACCTCACCTTCTCCCTCCTTAACACACTCTCTCCACCCATCAATTTCTGCCTGTGATGTCTTGCCCTGCTTTGCCGTGTGGCTGTTGTGCCCCAAGCCCGTTGGTCACGTCTTCCCAGTTGCGCCACATAGTCCTTTTGTCGTGTTGGCTCCTTCCCCTTGAGAGCCTGCGTTCATACACGCCGGTGACGTGCAGAACAGATCCAAAGGGGCCTAATTAGTACACTCAAATGGCATGGAAATAATTCATTCAAATAACCATATCCCAACTCGAGCTGTCCAATCAATCATTACTCAAGAAAAGTAATTATTTTCCGAAGACAGTTTATGAACGAGTCAGTGGAAGGAAATGCATCCCCGTAAACATGAGCTTTGTTTGGGATCCCTGCAAGGTGTATCAGACACACACCCACCAAATCACATACAAAATTAAGAACCATATAGGAAGCATGTGCCCTCCAACAGAGTGGTGACGCAGCAAAGCGAAACAAGATAGTGGTAACACTCAGGCAACGGCGAGTTGTGGGTACTGGTAGTGGCTCAGGATGTGGTGTCGTGAGGGTGGTCTAGTGACAGTTGTGTCCAGGTGCTTGGATGCGGCATGCGGCAAGCTACAAAGACAATAGCCACAAAAGTGCTGTGTGGGAGAAGGGGTTTTGGATGCTGCAAAGGATGAGGAAATTGGGAGTGGGATTCGTATGGGGAGAGGAGGAAAAGGTGGAGGAAGATGAATATGAGACGTAAGCCACGTGGACACAATTTAGTGACGTGATAGCCCATGTGGCCATACCACCATTTATGTTCTCAGAACCACCTTCCAGAACTGCTCTAGGGGACTAATTGGTCCACCACCAGTCACCAATAGTCTAGGAGCCTAGGTTCGGCAATAAATAGTTTTGACCTTCGCGAATAATTTGAGGCGGTAGAGTAGACTTCTTTTTCTAAATATAAGTATAGGAATTAACAAAAGCTAGTAGATGGCCTTTCTCGGTTCGAAAATGTTCAAATTACCATTTGGACGCCAATCCTTGCCCTCGTGCATTCGCAGTCTGCCCTGCATGAACACTGAAAGTAGGGATTTGCAGATCGTCCTTGTCTACTTCTTCATCTTGCTGTGCATATTATGTCTTTGGTCCATTTTTTTCTTTCTGGAAATAGTAAGTTTGTGCCCATTTGATTAATTTATTTTAGAAAGTTCTTTGCTCATTTCATGCAGCCAACTCATGCTTTTAGGTGTTATTAGTATGAACATCATTTACGTAGTTGTTCTTTTGTTAAGATTGACCATCTTTGAAGTAATTGCCAGGTATACTGCTGCAAATTATACTGTAATGTTTAAATCAACTTATAAAACTTGCCAAGTTGGATATATCTTGTCAGATATTTATAATTTTATATGACTGTTTTTCTTCTGTTCATTTGTTGGGTTGGGCTAAGACCAATGGGTTCATTTCTAGGGACTATTGTATTTGTCTTGCTACCATGGGACCATGTTGACTTGAGGTTGAGCTACGTGCCATCGTGATGATACCTATATTTTGGTATTAGCTCTAAATGTGATCATTAATGCTCATTGACTATAGTTGTAGTTTTGGAAGCAGCATGGCTAGCAGTCATCATATATTGGCTAAATTGCATCTGTGTTGGGTACAGCAAGATGAGGATCAAGAGAATCCTGATGAAAGGCATCATGCTGACTCTGATGTGGAAATGGATGATGCCAAGCCTCTGGAGGACTCTGAAAGGTGTTCTTTTTATTTGGTTCCTTGTCTTTCAGGTGATTATTTATAGCAATACCATTGGTTCTGATGCATGCCATTTTCTCCTGTAGGAGAACCAGTACTCAGAGTGCGAGAGTTAAGAGAGAATCTGCTGAAACTGAGGTGACAACAGATCAGGTACTTCACTTTTATTTTAACTCGTATACTGATTCAGTAATATATGCATAAAATTATGATTGCTTTGGTATATAATGCATTCTTGCAGACATCTAAGCAGCAATACTTATTGTATACAATTGCATGCTGCTATTTATCCTTTTTATTTTAACCGGCAAACAGTTGGAGAGGTTGAGAAGCTCCTACTGCATTAGACTGATAAATATGTAGGAAGAGTTTATGTACAAGTTACTGTATATCTTTTGCAGAATGGCAATATATTATGCCTTTTACCAGAAACATGTTATATAGTCGGCGTCTGTAAAATACATCCATGGAGAGTTGATGCATTGTCCAACATTTGGAATTTTAATCATGGTTGCTTAGGCACTTCTGAATCTTAAGAAGCTATTGTCCAATATGTCAATCTAAGCATTAGTAATTCAAATACTTTAAGTGAATTAAAACCCTATAATATTGTGATTATATATTGCTCACAGTATTTACTCATGTTAGTATTGTATGTAAAAGTGTTAGTAACGAAAATCATATTTGTAAGGCTGTATTAGAGTGGAAAAAAGAACTTGACCACCAGGACTAGCCCTTGGTGGCATTTTTTAAAGTACATTTTGCCCTTTTCCAGAAACATGTTTATAGTTGGCACTATAAAAGACATCCAAAGAGAGTCGATGCATTGTCCAAATGTCCAGCATTTGGAATTTTAATCTTGGTTACCTTGGCATTTCTGAATCTTAGGAAGTTATGTGTCTAATATGTCAAATTAAAATTGTTAACTAGAAATCTAGAATAGTATAAGTGAATTAAAACGCTATAATGTTGTGACTATATTGCTTACAGTGTTTAGTTATGTTAGCGTTCTATGGAAAACCGTTATTAATGCAAATCCATATTTGTAAGGATGATTAGAGTGCCAATTTTTTTTCTGACAACCAAGACTAGTCCTTGGTGGCACTTTTTAAAGAAGGAAGGTGATTACCCAGCAATGTGGGAGGCTGAGCCTCAAACGCAGGTGGGTGGGCTGCGCTAACAGAGGCTCGATCTCGCTGTATTAGAGTGGCATGTACTTTAGGGTTTTGGGCTTGTGGGTTTTGATCTTAGGTTTAATTTTGAAGATGTTTTGCTTCAGCACTAAGGTGCCTTTGGATGGTAGGCTGCAGCCCTTGCCTTAGCCATTTGGCATATGGCGGTCACAGGGAAGTGTCCATCCCTGCCGCCACCTGGTTATTGCCACATCGGGCTGCTCCCGGTGCTTGGACCCCCCCCCCCCCCCCCCCCCCCCCCCCCCCCCCCCCCCCCCCCCCCCCCCCCCCCCCCCCCCCTTCAACACACACACAATCCCTCAGTGTCCCCACTTCCGCCTTATCTGATCTATTCTGCTGCTGTGGCGAGGAAAAAAAGAGTGGTTCTGGCGAGGGAGAAGGGAGGGTTCTGGGAATTAGGTCACAGGATTAGATGAGCCATGGGGCTGTTTATGTGCATACATCAAAAGTGCATGACAATATTTTAAATTTTCTCTTGCAGTGTTTGTGATGATTATTGTATTCCTAGACCGTCAAAGGCACAACCTTACCTTATGCGCTTAAAAGTTCAAGTGGGATTGGGAACCCCGCCTTACTACCTTTACAACCATTGTACATGTGATCGACAAGAGGTTGTGGTCCAGGACCTTGGCACCTTGCTGCCATGTGTGGATAAGGTGCTGATGGCGCCAAAAGTGGTTTTGGTGTAGGAGATAAAGAAAATAGGAGGGAGGGGAGTTAGTAGTATCTACCTTATTGATAGTGAATTAGGAGGCATGCATGTAGTTTCTGCTTCATGACAGTGAACTAGGAGGTACGCATATAGCCATCGTACATGGTTCTTGATAGAAAACATTGGTGTGAGACCTAAGCAAACTAAGAAATGCGGAAAAAAGATTGTGGATATTAAGTCAATCCCCAAGAGTTCAAAGGAAGCAAATCAAATCCTAACATAAAGAAACAGAGGCTTACCTCTAAGCCTTAGCCACTTGCTTACCTGCTGATGCCGCATTTCGTGTAGACTTGTGCTTGGGCCTACAGTGATACGTGGATCCCTTACTAATGTTATATGGCTATTATAGGGCCAGTAATTTCTGGTGTGGTGCTTTAGGTGACCAATGTTTGTGGCAAGTTAATTTTCTCAAATGTTCTCATGCATGCTCTTGCACCTTATAATGGAATTAGTTGCAATGGTAATGCTGTATGACAAGTACTCTGTGTCTAGAATGTAGGGTGTTTCAACCATCTTATTTGTCCACAAATATCGGCTGCTTTTACAATTTCTAGGCACGTCGCTTTCCGTTCTTCCTATTATACCCCCATGCTTATTACTCTCAACTGAATGCCCTTCCTTCCTAATGCTCCTTAAGCGAGAACATGGGATTTGAGGTAATAATTAGAGAACCTAGGAGCAGGAGAAGGGCATGGTTGTAATTTCAAGCCATTCCTTATTTCTTGTGGACCGAGGAAGGATGCTTTTCCCCTATGAGCAGGAGAAGGAGAAGGGCATGGTTGTAATTTCAAGCCATTCCTTATTTCTTGTGGACCGAGGAAGGATGCTTTTCCCCTATGAAAAATGACAAATATGCGACCGCCATGTATGTGGGTGGTTAAGCAATTCTCACATGGTCATGTACATCGCATATTTCTTTGTGTCAGCATGTGAAACTCATGTATTGTCTACCTTGCATCAAGGGCTCCTGCTTGTTGCCCAACTGTAACAGAGCATTGTTCATGTATTGGCCTACAAGGGTTTTGTAGATACTGTATCATTTAATTTGTTTGCAATTCTTTTATTGGTATGCTGCAGGATGGTAACGGAGTAGCTTCAGAACAAGTAAGGGGCCCAGAACCTGTGGCTGATGGAGTTGGTTCCTCAAAACAAAACCCTGTAAGTTTTCTTTTGTTATGTAAACTTAGTATTGGAAGAGTACATGCACATTGCAAATGTTACTCTCCTAGCTCCTAACCACAACTGCCTTTTTCTGCTGATTGCCATCTGTAGCCTATTGATGCAAGTCCGATGGCCATAGACGGGCCAGCTGTTGTCAGGGCTGAACCAGAGAGGTCAAACAAATTACAGGAACAACAAGCATTGCATCAGAAACCATGATCATCCACCTTAACGTAGCAACTGATGCATCTGTGCAGCCCATTGACTCCATTGGACGAGCCAGGACAGTCTGTAAGCTGTAGCATAGTTCAAACAATCTACTGCACCAACAAGTTAGCTACCAGAATCCAAGATGGCCCGTGTGCCTTGAGAGCAGTTGAAGCTTTGTGCACTATATTCGTGACTTTGACACAAATGATAGTTGATTCGTTAATGCTATTTTTAGCACTAATTTAAGTCTGGGGCCTGTAGAGCAACCAAGTTAGTAATGCAATACATTCCAATCAAATGCTTCCGGGGAGATGACCTGGTGTATGTGACTTAGCAGTGTATAGCTAGGCGAAGGCTTCCTTTTGGTTGGAGCTGTTTTTTCTCATCGCATAAGGGTCTTCTTATGGTCTGTTAGGAAGAATGCCGCTTACTGCGTTTTCGGTGTCAAGTCTGTTCCATTGAAGAAAAGTTGGATTCGTAATGTATTCCCATTGATGGATTGTCTCTTTATTGAGTCATCATTGTTCTTGTAACATTCTAGTTGAGGAAATAATTGTGGCCTTCGTATTGTAATGTTCAAACTTGAGAAGACTACCTTTACCGCAATTATTAATAAAGATTGCATGTTGGAGGTAAAAAGTTATTTGAAATACAGTTTTGCTAAAGCACATCTAGATGTGCCCTAAGTATTGCACATCTAAATTCCCTATCCTTGATTTTACACGGAGATTTGTGCAAACATTTTCTTTCCTCTTTTTTCTTTTCCTTTCTAGTTTGATTGAGCCACTTAGATGTATAATAACTAGGGCACATCTAGATGTGCCCTAAACAAACCCAAATACTTTAAAATACACAAGCAGGGACCAGTTTCTGGCATCAAAAAGTACTCCCTTCGTTTCTTTTAGTCTACTTTCCCAATGTTAACAGGGTTTGATGCTTTTTTTCCAGAAAAAGTCAGGAAACAAAGGGAAACCAAAAACAAAAATAAAAACCGAAACTAGAAAAAGACTACCAACCAGAAAAAAAACTGAAACGCGGGAAAAATTGTAACTCGAAAGCACATTTGTGCTTTATTTACTTTTTTTGGAAGCACTTTTGTGTTTTCCCTTTTCGAAAAGCATAGTCGTGCCTCTCGCAAAAGTAGAGGATATGTTTTTTTTTTCTTGAGAAACACAACTCTCCCTCTCGCATAAGTATAGCCTATGCTTTTCTCTTTTCAGGAACCACAATTGTGCTTCTCGGAGAAGCACAATAAGATGTGTTTCACGCAGGAAAAATATATTAAAAAACTGAATTTTGATAAAAACATACAAAAAACCGAGTACAAACCAAAATCCCCCCCCCCCCCCCCCCCCAAAGAAGAATTCAAAAAATCATGCAGAAAAGAGAAAAACTGTGCTCCAAGTATGGTGCGCCCCACCCACAAAAGTGCCCGCTAGGTTCCACATGGAGGGGTACCTCTTAATTAGTTGCTCCCGAGCGAGACGGTAGCCCCGCTCACCTCAAGCCACCTCACTAGCGGGCCGACCCAGTATCTCAGGAGGCGTATTTTTTTGTTTTGTTCGATTTTTATTGTTCATTAATTCATTCATTTTTAACTTTTGTTTATATTTCAAAATATTCTAAATACATACTCTTCAAAATATAATTTTCTTAAGTTTTCAAAATGTTCATCACATCAAAAGAGTGTTTATGCATTGTAGAAAATTCGTTCATGCAATTTCTAAGAAAGTTCATGCATTTCAAAAGTATGTTTGAGACATTTAAATAAATGCCGTGCACTTTTTATAAATATTTTGTACAATTTAAAATTTTCATGGCATTTGAAAAAATGTTTATGACTCGAAAAAATGCTTATCCAATGTTAAGGAAATATTTACGTAATTTTAGAAATTATCATTAAAAAATATTCATGACATTTAAAAACAAATGTTTTTCATTTTTTAGTTTTTAAAAACATGTTAATAAAAATTTTATGTGTATCAAAAAAATGTAAAATGTCTATTTGAAAGAAATAAAAAAGGAAAATAATAAAAAGAACAGGTAAAAAGAAAACCAAAAGAAAAACCATAATGGAGAATGCAGAAAAAACTAAAAAAAAACTGCATGAAATCTTCTCAAAATCGATGGAAGGTTCCACGAATCGGTGATCAAAACCTTTCCCAAAATCACTTCACCAGGCCGGCCGATTAGAAGGACACAACAGCGGGCGCCAAAGGCGAGAAGGAGCTAGATCTCCCGCGGGGCCTCCTCCTATTCGGCGACCCGCGCGCTGGAAACCAGTTGCCTTCTGGGCCGGCCAATGTGTAGGCTGGGATGCCCCCTATTTTTTTCCTTTAATTTTTTTACTGATTTTTAAAATAATTTAGATTATCAAAAAGCTCTAAATTTCAATACAATTGGGAAGTTTCAAAAAAATGTTCATGAATTCATAAAATGTTCATGATTTCAAAAAATGTCCAGGAATTCATAAAATGTTCATAGTTTGAGAGAATGTTCAATACTTTTTAAAAATATTCATGAATTTAAAATTGTTCATGATTTAAAAAATGTTCATTATACTATAAAAAATTCAAGATTTCAAGAAATGTTTATGAATTCGAAAAATGTTCATTATTTAAGAGAATGTTCACGAATTAAAAAAAAGTTCATGATTTCCAAAATTGTTTCTCATTCTAACTAATGTTCTTGATTTAAATAATTTTTACGATTTAAAAAAATGTTCGTGAATTAGAAAAGATGTTCACGATTTAAGAGAATGTTGAGGAATATGTAAAAAAATTTCATGATGTAGAAAAATTGTTTTTGAATTTTAAAAATGTTCATGATGTAGAAAACTTGTTTTTGAATTTTAAAAATGTTCATGATTTCAAAAAATGTTTACAATTTCAGAAAATGTTCAGAATTTAAGTGAATGAAAACTAATTGTAATTTTTTTCACAATTTCAAAAATATGTTTATGAATTTGAAAAAATATTCATCATTTCAGAAAATGTTCATGATATTTAAACGTGTTCACGAATTTAAAAACAGTTTAGAAAATTTAGAAAACAAGAATAAAAATGAAAAGCAGAAAAGAAAAAAAAACAGAAAACTGGAGAAAATGAAAAAACGTAAAAAAGAAAGAAAAATAACAAAAATCGGTTCATAAAACCCATCACATGAGACTTTTTTTAACCAGTGACCCGCGCACGAAATAGGATCCGCCGCCTCTCGCAGCACTTCTGACAATCGTGACTGAGATGGCTCATGTATGGGTAAGCCTGTATAACTCTTTTTCTGCGATCCCGCAAAAAAGAATACTCTTTTTCTTTGATAACGCGTAAGACTATATAACTATATATATATATATATAATCAAGAATCTAAAAAACATATTGATTAAACATTAAAATTTGGTAAGAAAAAATAAAGTAGTATCCTAGTTGAGGAAATATAATAAATTGTGTGAGCTATAGTAAATTGCAGTGAGCTAATGTAAACAAGATTTTTAAGATACAATCATAGTTAATAAAATGTATTAGACTAGCGGTCAAACTAGAAAACCCGGAATAAACAACGTTGGCAGGTTCTTAAGGTATGTAGACCGTGCTGTCACTTAACACAAAGAACTGCTAAAGTAATCCCCCATCATTTCCATAATATAGTGTGCATAATTTTTTGAAAAGTCAAACTTCGAAAATTTTGACCAAGTTATTAGAGCTAACTATTTATATCTACATATATAAATTATGAAATTTCATCTTATATTGAATCTAATGATATAAGTTTGGCATTCTAGATGTAAATGTTTTTCTCCATAAATTTGGTCAAGGTTTGTGACGCTTGACTTTTTAAAAACTCTATGTGCACTACATTATGAAACAAAGGGAGTATTGTTTAACCTATGTTTACTATTATGTTAGTATAAAATATATTTTTGTTGCTAAAAAGTCATTCAGGAACAGGTGAACCAGTAGTCCGACTGATGAAAACCTAAACTACCAACCTCATCAGTTTGGTCACTGGTTTTTTAAACTCTGGTCAGAGTAAGTACATAGAGTAAATGATTGCATTCTTTTACCAAAATTCACCTGTGCACCATTCTTTTTGTAGTCCATATGTATGTCCTTTTATCTTCACAATTTTGGAAGATGGAAAATGATTTGTTTGCTAAGCTACTAATACTATGATCATAAGGTAGTAGGACCCCAAGAGTGACTGCAGAAACTAGGGTTTCCACGATTCCGCTGGCGCCATCGCCGATCTGCTTCGCCTCCCGTGATCTTAGGGCCATGGAGGCATGGTGGATCCCGGCCCTTGCTGGTGAGAGGGCTCCTGCTTCGTTTTAGATGTTTTTTGAGTTTGTTTAGAGTTTTGTCCTTCCCAGGAAAGCAAGGAGGTGGTTGCTCCCTAAAGATGAATATGGTTCTCTCTGCCTAGCCCTCACCTTGGTGGTGCGTCTAGTGCCGTCAGAGGGTGTGTGGAGGTGTGTCTTCTACGGATCTCATGAGATTAGGTCGGTGTTTGTCTTTTCTAGATTTGTATGGATCGAATATTCCTTCGTTCGCATTCATGTGTCTATCCTTTTGATCTTCACTTCTCTTCATCAACGACGATTGCTATCCTGGTGTGCTGGTCCTTTGGGGCCTTAGCATGATGAGTTCTCAACTGCCCACTAATGGTGAGGAAGGGGCGATGACGGCGACACGCCTTCAGCTTGCTCCAGTGCTTGTAGTTGTCGCTAGGTGACCAATAGAACTGGATGTAGTTTCTGTTAATTCTAGTGTTCTTTGTACTATCATGATGTTCGATGAATATATTCGAATTTTTTCTCAAAAAAAGATAGTATGACCCATTTGCTATTTCTACAGTTGAAACTATGTTATTGTTTCCATAGATTACAAGTAGTGAAACCTTTGTTTAGAACAAAGACAAGAGATAAATGGGCCGGGTGGAGGATTTTCAGAGCCCGCCTCATTTAATCACAAATATTAGATTTGATATTTGATTCTTTGGCAATTGTCACTTTTGTAAAAGTAGACATACATTTTATCAAAGTCAACCCATGATTCATCTATATTTAAGTTCCATGAGTGGAACCTCTTCATCATATTTGGAAAAAATGTTGTTGTTGAGAGTATTTTAATTAGTTAAGATTATACTTCCCACAAATAAAAAGTTAAGATAATACTTCGGTTAATGACCACTAACAAATTATCATGCAACCTATGTGATATAAAACTCATGTCACTAGATCTGTACCAAAAATATTTAATTATAGTTGTGGTTTTATCACACCAGCCATATATTAACGAGGATTTCACTACAAATTGAACATCAGTTTTAAGCATGGCAAATCATACATTTTTATGGCAAATCTTCTTGTTGCGAGGATGTTAATTTCCTTTAGAAAGCATGGATAATCTTTGCCATGTTCAATTTTTTGTCAGGATTTTCCATCCTTGCTAAAGGAAATTGCCATCCTCGCGTCAACATAATTTGACATCAAAAAAATGTTTGATTTGCCGTGCTAAAAAAGGACGTTAGATTATTATCATTCTGGATTAACAAAGTAACTAGTGATCAAAGTCTTGTCTTAAGAGATAATCAAATTACACCCTAAAGAACTGCCATAAGTTGTGAGCATACCATATTTTTGTGCTAATTTGATTTGTTAGGGGGTGACAATTTAATCCATAGTAGGTATTTGTGCATCACTCGGTATATAGAGATTGGAGGTAACACTAACACCTCAAAATTTCCAAAAACTGCGTCCAAGATGCACTGTAGCATTTTGAACTATCTTTTGCAAGCCATTTTCAAATGTCTCTAGCAAGTTTTGGATTGAGTCAGTGCAACATCAATTGACCGATTGTTATTTTCTAAGTGGTCACTTTCAACCATTTTTCTTGAAGCAGCATGCATAAATACCAAAATATGCAAGTGAGAACAACTAAACAAAGACATAGAATTGTGGTGTTGTGGACCGGCAAGTGCTTAGACTGAACACTTGAGGTGTCAAGTTATCATCCTCTGAATGATCAATGAGTCGTCGTCAAGGTAGTATACGAGAGACCTCATATGTCACCATTTCTTTGAGCTGGAAGCATGCAACCATAACTGTGATGTGCCAAGGTACGAGCACCATGTTTTGGTATGCACTACCGTATATGCTTATCCGGAGTTTCACGTATCATTCACAGCTACCCGCTCCATTCAATACGCAAGGTGTTGAAGAACGGTCACCATTCCAAAAATATTATTCGATCAAGGTTGTGCTATTCATTCAAGACCAAGAGAAGAGACAAAAAATTGCAATGGATTGTTTGTGCCTAAAAAAATGTGACCATTACGCCTTTTTTGCAGCACTTGTTGGACCTGGTAAATGTGGTGATGGTGTACCGAGAAAACGACATAAGAATTGAAGAAACAATGCAACAAGACTACAAGAGAACATTTGTAGGCTTCGAAATGAGTAACACTCTTGTTTCTCTATATGTAGGTCAATTGGATTTAGAATTTTTGTTAGATTTAAGAACAAATTTATTGTCAACTCACTCATTTTTTTTTTTCAGAAACATACATAATTTTTTGAAGGTGCCATCGTCCATTGTAGCATGGAAGCACCCATAGTATTTGTATGTTCATGGAGATATGAGTCTTAGCTTGTTTTCTTTCATAGAGAAATTAATTCTCGAATTTGGTATGCCATCCCTCTCCATTTTTGCCTTTTCTCTTATGTCTCCTAACTAGGACGCAATGTCGAGATACAAGCATGATCCTCGATGGGAACTTTTTTCTGGTGTTGTCTATTTGTGACACTATTCATGCTATGTTTTTTCCTTTTTGTTTCTTAATGTGTATGTCAGATTTAAATTTGAACTTTCTAGGAATTGTAGACACACAATCACAATTTTTGGAATTTTTACAACATTTTAATTTAATTTTAAACACATGGTTTTATGGTAGCGCATAACCGTTAGGATCACTGAATATTTACCCATGCATGGTAACACCCCATTTTTTTTTCTATAAAAAAGTGTATACACGATGCATTATTGCATTTTAATTTTTGCAAGCCAATTTGATATATCGTTATCGACGTTTGGACTGAACCACTGCAACATCGACCAATTGGCATTTTCCTAGTAGTCGTTTCCAACTATTTTTTGGTGAAGAAGCACACACAACTAAAATATGCATGCGAAAACAAAGACCTAGACTTGGTGTCGTTGACAGGCAGAAGACTTGAGGAGTCAAGAAGCCATCCTTTGAACGAGCAATGAGTCACTATCAAAACGTTGGTAGTATGCGTGGGACCTCACATGTCACCATTTCTTTGACCTGAAAGCTGGCAACCATATGGCAGGACTAGGGTTCCTACCAGGCCTCCGGCGCAGATTGTATGGGCAAGGAGGAGGGGGATGAGGGCTGGAGCGGGCGCGCCGGCGGACAGGCGCCGTCGCGGCTAGGGTTAGAGGCGGCGGCGTCTAGGGTTCCGGCTCCTCAGGGAGCCGGGCAACAGAAGATTATAATATCTTTATTGCTTGATCTCAATGGTGTCTTACAACTAGTATTTATAATTTTAGCCTAAGATAACTTGCCTAAGATAATTTGTGGGCCAAGCCCCTAATACTAATGCCCGGTGGGCCTCTTCCTAGTATAGACCAAGCCGGTCATAACATCTCTCCCCGCCTGCGCAAACAGCTCGTCTTCGAGCTGAAAGTCTGGATAGTGTTGGCGAAAATCCTCACGCTGCTCCCAAGTAGCCTCCTTCTCAGGAAGGCCCGCCCATTGAACAAGGACGAACCAGACGCCACGACGGAGCTGTGCCTGCAACACCTTTGCCGGCTCTGGAAGAATGCGACCATCGACGGTTGGCGGAAGCGCCGGAGGAGCCGCCGGTGGCTCGCCACGAAAAGGCTTGAGCAGCCCCACATGAAAGACGTCGTGGATGCGAGCGCGGGCTGGAAGCTAAAGACGATAGACCACCTTCCCAATGCGCTCCAAGATAGGGAAGGGCTCGGCGTAGCGAGGCCCGAGCTTGCGCTTGGTGCGCGGGTCAAGCGACTGTGTAGAGCGATGGAGAAGACGCAGCCACACCCAGTCACCCACCGCGAACTCCGCCTCGCGGTGATGATCGTCGTAGTAATGCTTGGCCAGCTGCTGGGCCTGAAGGAGACGCTGACGGACCTCAGCAAGCATCTCGTCGCGGGTGCGGATAAGGTCACCCGCAACCGCTGTCCGAGCCGTCTCCGGGTCCACCGATAGTATAGGCGGGGGTGGTCGACCATAGACCACCTCAAACGGCGTAGCACGCAGGGCAGAGTGATAGGAGGTGTTGTAGCAGTACTCCGCCCAAGAGAGCCAGTCCACCCAAGCGCGAGGCCGATCACCTGTCACACAACGCAAATACATGTCAATGACCTTGTTAACCACCTCGGACTGACCGTCTGTCTGAGGATGGAACGCCGTACTCAGGCGGAGCTGGACACCCGCCATCCTGAAGAGGTCGCGCCAGACATGGCCCGTGAACACTGGGTCCCGATCACTGACGATCGAAGCCGGGAACCCGTGTAGACGGACAATGCCGTCGAAGAAGGCCCGGGCCACAGACGCCGCCGTGTACGGATGGCCGAGCGCGATGAAGTGGGCGTACTTGGAGAAGCGGTCGACCAGCGTGAGGATGACCGACTTGCCGCCCACCTTGGGGAGGCCCTCGATGAAGTCCATGGAGATATCCGCCCAAACCTGAGAGACGACACCTCCAAGGGCTGAAGTAACCCAGCCGGCCGCAGGGTCTCCGTCTTGTTGCGCTGGCATGTCTGACAAGACCGAACCCAGTCGCGGACCAGGGCGTGATCGCCAGGGATGTAGAAGTCGGCGCGAAGACGATGGAGGGTTTTCTGCACACCCTCATGACCTGCTGAGTGGGCGAGCTGTAACACCTGGTGACGGAGATCATCATGCGCCGGAACAAAGATCCGGCGCCCATGGTGAAGCAGACCGTCAGAGAAGTGCCACGGCTCCTCCAGGTCGCCGGCCGTGAGCTGCTGCCGAAGAAGGACGGCGTCATCGGCCGTCGCAGTTGCGCGGCGGATGTCGGCGAAGAGACCGAACGTCGGCCCGGAGCGGATGCACAGGACCGCCCCGGCAGACTTGTCGACGGAGGCGATGTCGGAGTCGCGACGGGACAGCGCGTCGGCCACGGTGTTAAGGCGGCCCGGCCGATACTCGACGGAGAAGTCGAAATCGAAGAGCTTGCTGATCCACTGGTGCTGTGGCATGGTCGACAGTCGTTGGTCCAGCAAGAACTTCAGGCTGTAGTGGTCCGTGCGAATGTGGAAGGACCGTCCCCACAAGTACGGCCGCCAATGACAAACGGCCTACACAAGGCCAATGAGCTCCCGCTCGTATGCTGCCAGCTTGAGATGGCGAGGAGCGAAAGGCCGGCTAAAGAAGGCGAGGGGTCCATCGCCCTGATGAAGCACGGCGCCGAAACCAGCGCCCGAGGCGTCACAGTCCACCACGAACGGACGGTCGAAGTCGGGCATCTGGAGGACGGGGCCCGTCATGAGGGCCCCAAACGCCGTCGTCGCCTCGTCGTCCCAAGCGAAAGCGTCGCGGAGAAGCAACCGCGTGAGGGGCGCCATAATGAGCCCGGACTCCCAGATAAATTTCCGGTAGTAGCCGGCGAGGCCGAGGAACCCGCAGAGAGCCCGCGGCGAGCGAGCTGTCGGCCATGCGGAGACGGCCGCCACCTTGTCGGCGTCCATAGCCACCCCGTCGGTAGAGATGACATGGCCGAGGTAGGCGACGGTAGGTGTCCCGAATGAGCACTTCGAGCGCTTAAGGTGGAGGTGGTGCGCCCGAAGCTTGTTGAAGACGACGGCGACGTGCTGGAGGTGCTCAGCCCAGGTGGCGCTGTAGATAAGAATGTCATCAAAGAAAACAAGCACAAACTGCCGTAAGTAGGGCCGGAGGACGTCATTCATCAGGGCCTGGAAAGTCGCTGGGGCGTTGGCGAGGCCGAAGGGCATCACCAAAAACTCGAAGTGGCCATGGTGGGTGCGAAACGCCGTCTTGGCGATGTCGTCTGGATGCATACACACCTGATGATAGCCTGACCGGAGATCGAGCTTGGTGAAGAAGCGCGCCCCATGGAGCTCATCCAAGAGCTCATCGACCACCGGTATAGGGAACGTGTCCTTGAGCGTGAGCGCGTTCAGGGCGCGGTAGTCGATGCAGAAACGCCAAGTGTCGTCCGACTTGCGGACGAGCAACACCGGGGCGGTGAAGGGTGACGTGGAGATCCGGATGATGCCCGCGGCGAGCATCAGGGCACACTGGCGCTCCAACTCATCCTTCTGCAGCTGAGGGTAGCGGTAGGGCCGAACCGCCACAAGAGGGGTACCCGGCATGAGGTGGATATGATGGTCGTACACCCGGGCGGGCGGAAGACCCCGTGGCTCGTCGAAGAGGTCGCTGTGTTGCTGCAGAAGGAAATCCAGCAGGGGTTGCTCGGCCTCCGAGGACGCGGCGACCAGCTGGAGATGGGGCACGGCCGGCGCAGCGCCCCCAAGGTCATCCCACCGGACGCGGCAGCCCAACCGCCAGAACTTCATCGTGAGCGCGTCGAAGTCCCATAGGATGGGACCGAGGGTCCGTAGAAAATCCACCCCGAGGATGAAGTCGAAGCAGCCGAGGTCGATCCCTGCACATGTAATGGAGAAGTGTTCGCCACCAATGGAGATGGGAACGTCACGGGCGAGCCCCTGACACCGGAGGCGATCGTCGTTCGCCACCGTGATCCGCAGGCGCTCCCCGCCCGTCGTCGGAAGGGCTAGCCGACGCATGGTCGCCTCGGGCAAGAAGTTATGGGTGGAGCCAGTATCCAGCAGGGCCACCAGCCGCTCGCCATGGATCGTCACCGGCAGCAGCATGGTCCGCTCACCACGGATGCCGGCAAGGGCGTGGAGGGAGACGACGCACGCCATCGCCGTGGGATCCGCGGGCGTGTCCGCGGCCGCCTCGGGTGGTGGTGTCGCGTCGGTCGAGTCGTCCGCCTCGGTGTAGTCGACCGTCTCCAAGTAAAAGAGGCGGGGGCAGACATGGGTCAACGTGTAGGGCTCATCGCAGTTGAAGCAGAGTCCCTGACGGCGACGCTCCTGCTGCTCGGCCGGTGACAACAGGCGGAAAGTCCGTGTGGTGGCCGGGGGCGTGGTTGTCGCGGCTGGAGGAGGCCGGCCTGGTGCTGGAGGAGTCGGCGCTGGTCGACTGGGCTGGCGGCCGCCCCGTCCGGGCTGTTGCTGCAGTGCCTGGGCCCGCTGCTCGAAAGCTCGGGCGTAGTACATGGCCGTCTGGAGGTCGGGGGGATCCCGGAGCTCGATGTCCACGCGAATATGGTCCGGCAGACCGCCCACAAATAACTCGGCACGCTGAATCCCGGAGATGCTCAGCGGGTGGCACGCCAGGGCCTGGAAGCGGGCGGTGTAGTCCTGAACTGTGGAGGTGAACTGTAAACGGCCGAGGGCCGCCAAGCGGCTCCCGCGGATAGGAGGCCCGAACCGGAGAAGATAGAGCTCCCGGAAGCACTCCCATGGTGGCATGCCGCCCTCGTCCTGCTCGAGGGCGTAGTACCAGGTCTGCGTCGTGCCGCGGAGATGATAGGACGCGAGCCAGGTACGATCGAAGCCGCTGCCCGCGAAAGAACTGCTCGCACTTGTTGAACCAGTTGAGAGGGTCCTCCGTGCCCTCGTAGGTGGCGAAGTCCAGTTTGGCGAAGCGAGGGGGTGTCAGACTGCCGTGCCCGGGGGTGGCTGCAGTCGGCGGCAGCGAGTGTGCCGGGTCGGGGATCTCCGGGGCGTAGGTCGTCGAGCCGGAGGGACGGTCAAACCGGAGGGAGGGCGTCGGGTGCTCCGGCGCCGTGGTATACACCGGGGCTGGTGACGAGCCGGCCGCCCACGCGGGAATTGGCGATGGCGATGGCGGAAACTGCACCTGGTGCAGGGGCCGACCCGTGGGCCTGGGCGCGGGTGGTGATGTAGTCGACGGTGGCGGCGCCTGGAGGAGCTGCGGCGCCGCAGCCAGCGTCGAAGTAGCCGGCAGGGGCATTTGGAGAAGCTGCTGGGAGGGGTCCCCCAGCGGTGCGGTGGCGGCCGGCCACGCGGGCCAAGGGCTCCCCGTGGTCGGGTAGTGCTGCAGCAGCGGCGGCGGCGGGGGTGGCCCTCCGTAGGGCGACTGGAAGGCCGGGGCGGCCCACGGAAGCGGCGGCGGCCCGTTGGCGGTGGTGGCAGCGCTCGGCGGCGGGGGCTGGTTCCCGGCGAGGTAGAGGCTGATGCCTTTGACCGCCTGGACGAGCTCCCGAAGGGTGCCCGAGACCTCCTCGGGCGAGAGGATGGGGGGCGGCTCTGACGCGGTGGCGGTCGGCGCTGTCGGGGTGGCCGTCCCGGATGTGAGCGCCGGCATGGACGCGGACGGGGCTAGCGGCAGCGTAGGTGAGGCGGTGGTGTTTGGCAGCGGCGGCGGTGATGGAGGAAGCGACATGATCGAGCTGGTGTCTCTGAATACCAAATTGATAGGACTAGGGTTCCTACCAGGCCTCCGGCGCAGATTGTATGGGCAAGGAGGAGGGGGACGAGGGCTGGAGCGGGCGCGCCGGCGGACAAGCGCCGTCGCGGCTAGGGTTAGAGGCGGCGGCGGCTAGGGTTCCGGCTCCTCAGGGAGCCGGACAACAGAAGATTATAATATCTTTATTGCTTGATCTCAATGATATCTTACAACTAGTATTTATAACTTTAACCTAAGATAACTTATCTAAAAAAACTTGCCTAAAATAACTTGTGGACCAAGCCTCTAATACTAATGCCCGGTGGGCCTCTTTCTAATATAGACCAAGCCAGTCATAACACCATAACTGTGATGCACCAAGGTACAAGCGCCATGTTCTGGTATGCCCTCCTTATATGCTTATCGGAAGCTCCTCATATCGCTCGTTCCTCCCCTCCTCCGTTCAATACGTAATGGAAATTAACTGCCAAGTGTGGAGGAACGTTCACCCTTCCAAAAATGTTGTATTATCATACAACGAGTGTGGAAAAATATCCTCTCCAGTCAAGATCAAGAGACGGGACAACAATTTGCAATGGATTGTTCGTACATAAAAAAATGCCACTATTACACTTTGTTTTTGCAGCAAATGGTTTGACCTGGTAAATAGGGCAATGGTGTACCAAGCAAAACGACATCAGAATTGGTTGGACTGGGTAAGAATGCAACAAGAGAACCTTGGAAGGTTATTAAGCTAAGGACACTAACAAGTCTTTAAGCGGCCTCCAGCCGTGACAGAGAATAGGTGAAGAAAGAGTTATAGTGCTATGAGCACTATACGGTATATGCCTACCAATATATGATAACACCCGAAAGTATTGTGATTTTCATTTCAAAACGACTGAGTAAGTCTAAAATATATAAGTCTACAATCCCATGAAACTGCAAAAGAAAATTTGATTACACGTAGAAAAGTTAAAAAATAAACTGTGAAATAATGTCACGAAAGACAATTTTCAGACACTATTTATAGCTGGATGTGTCTTCTCTGTTCCTCTATCCGTAGATAAAATTTGGATTATGATTTTTGTGAGATTGTATTATCATATCTTGTCAATTTACTCATTTTAAAAAATATTCATAAATTTATGAAGGTGCTATCGTCCATTGGTAATACAATAGAACCTATAACGTTTGTAGCACATGTTTTTATTTCTAATGAGGCGAAACTCGATCCACTGAGGAGCACGGGTATGATCTGTGACTTGCACAAATGGAATCGCCGGTGGTGCTGAGTTTCCAGCGAACTCGGCAAAGCCCCAAAACGTCTCAGCGTTGTGTTTGCTAGTTATGTTCTTGGCAAACAAGACTCGGTTGGACGGGCGTCGGCAAACATTAAAACAATCATTACTGAGTTTCGAAAAACAAGACTCGGAAACTACTACGTTAGGTGAAACGGCCGTTAATGATGGTGCCACGTGCCCATAACCAGTTTTCTGAGTGTGGAGCTCAGCAGCCAATGGACTAGTAGGAAGCGGACGCGTGGCGCAACTTTTGTTCTCCATCTTTGTTCTTTTTGCTTCCCATCATGTGATAGTCTTGGCATGTGACATAGACAATCGACATGGCAGGGATCTATCCAAGACAGTTCAAGCCATCTAGGATGGAGGTGCATCCTATAGGGTCAGAGAGTAACAAAAGAAGACAAATTAATTTAACGCCAACAGCGGCAAAGCAAATGGCGTGTTCATGAGCCGTTTTTTTTGGAATAGGTCACGATGTGTATTCATCCTATATTTAGGGTGAACTCTAAAAAATATAGAGCGAACTAGATAAATTGCTGGAGCCAAAAGAGCTGGGTTTTGTGCATTTTTTAAGGATCGAGTGAGACAGGCAATCTCCTAGTGATGCTCTTAGTCTGTTCCATCGCATAGTAGTTAGTTAAGAAGAATACTTCTCCCTTTGTTTCTAGTGTTATTACTAATTTCCATGGGAAAATATTATTTTCACAATAAATGTCTTATAATGAATCATATCTTTCATATATTATTGTTATTAACATTCTAGTCGATGAAATTATTACGGCCTTTATAACTCTATCATATGATTCTAATTTCTAAATTTAATTGTATGTAATGTTCAAGGTGTAGAAGACTACATTGACCATACCAAATGAAGATTGCAAGTTGGGCTTGACAAATTTAAAAAGAACAATAACACAAAGATCATTTTCTGACATTAGATGCACAAACATAAACCAAAATCTTTATGGAATGTCAATGATCTGTTGAGGCTAACAAGGGTTGTCTGTAGTCATTATCATTACAATAGATCATGTGACATACTCCCCGTTCTCATAAATTGATGGGAAAATTGGATTTTTGCCACTCTAGTTTTTGACAATTTTGCTTTCAATTGCCACTCTAGCTTTAAAATTTCACTTTTATTGCCTTGTCAAAGTGGCATAAGCAAAATGAATATGGCCTTTGAAAATATTGATTTTTCTACCCGGTATGCAAAGATGCAACATCAGAAGTAGAGAGTTGCAAAAGTGAAATGTCAAAAACAAATGTGGCAAAAGCAAAATGATCAAAAGCTGGAGTGGGAAAAACAGAACTTCCATAAATTAACAACCATTCTTGTTTTTTTAGCAAAGAGAAAATATGAGCTCCTATGACCTATCATCTTTTTATTTTGAGAAGCAATGCAATCCCGAGCTAGGGTGCTAGCTACAGTAACTATTGGGATGGGCGATGGGCCTTGGTGCGAGCAAGGGTGGTGTGTCAAGTAAACCTATAGAACCGCGACCAGAAATTTCCATACTTCAAGTACAATGAAATATTAATGATGCAAGGTGTAGAAGGGAAAACAATTCTACAATTTATTTATACAATACTTTAATTTATTTAGTTCCTAACAACTCTCACATATCTTAAGCTACAAAGTACTGTGTAAATAAATTAAAACATGTAAACAAATAAAAAAGAACAGGTAAAAAGAAAACCAAAAGATAAACCATAATGGAGAATGCGGAAAAAAAAGAAAAAAAATGGATGAAATCTTCTCAAAACCGATGGAAAGTTCCACATACCAGTGATCAAAACCTTTCCCAAAATCACTTCACGGGGCTGGCCGATTAGGACACAACAGCGGGCGCCAAAGGTGAGACGGAGCTAGATTTCCCGCAGGACCTCCCATTCGGCGACCTGCACGCCGGAAACCAGCCGCCTTTTGGGCTGGCCGGGATGCCCCCTATTTTGTCCTTTTGCTTTTTTACCGTCTTTATTCAATAATTTAGAGTATCAAAAAGTTCAAAATTTCAAAAAAAATGGGAAGTTTGAAAAAAATGTTCATGATTTCAATAAATATCCGGGGATTCAAAAAATGTTCATAGTTTAAGAGAATGTTCAACAATTTGTAAAACATATTCATGAGTTTAAAAATTGTTCATGATTTAAAAAAATCATTATATAAAAAAGTTCACAATTTCAAGAAATGTCCATGAATTCAAAGAATGTTCATTATATAAGAGAATGTTCACGAATAAGTAAAATATGTTCACGAATCAAAAAAAATGTTCATGATTTCCAAAATTGTTTCTCATTTTAACAAATGTTCATGATTCAAATAAAATTTTTGATTTTAATTTTTTTTGGAAAATAAGAAAAAATATCAACTATTTAAGAGAATATTTAGGAATTTGTAAAAAAATGTTCATTATGTCGAAAAATTGATTTTTAATTTTAAAAATGTTCATGATTTCAAAAAAAATCAGGATTTAAGTAAATGAACATTAATTTCTATTTTTTTTCACAATTTCAAAAACATCTTCATGAATTTAAAAAATATTCGTCTTTTGAGAAAATGTTCACAATTTTTAATTTTTTCACCAATTTAAAAGAGTTCAGCAAATTGAGAAAACAAGAATAAAAGAACCAAAACAGAAAAGAAAACTAAAACAAAAAAAAACTGGAAAAGGAACATAAAAGAAAAGAAAAAAGCAAAAAGAAAAAGAAAGAAAGAAGAAAAATATATAATAACAAAAATCGGTTATAAAAAAGCATCGCCCTCTCTCGTAGTACTTCTGACAATTATGGCCCAGTATTTGGGTTGGGCCTACTTAAAATCGTGACTGAGATGGCGCATGTATGGGTAAGCCTATATAACTCTTTTTTGTGACCCCGCAAAAAAAAAACTCTTTTTTGTGATAGCGCGTAAGACTATATAGCCGATGTCATGTGTTGAATCCAATAATTTTCTGTCATAGGATAATGTCATCATGCTCTAAAAAATGTATTGACTTGGTGAAACATATCTATAAGTTTTTATATAGAAAAAAATCAAGGATATGAAAAACATGTTGATTATACATTTAAAATTTGGTAAGAAAAATAAAGTAATATCCAAGTTAAAGAAATATAATAAATTGTGTGAGCTATAGTAAATTGTAGTAAGCTAATGTAAACAAGATTTTTAAGATACAACCATAGTTAAAAAAAACCATATCAGACTAGCGGTCGAACCAGAAAACCCGGAATAAACAACGTTGGCAGGTTCTTAAGGTGTGTAGACCGCGCTGTCACTAGACACAAAGGACAGATAAAAAATACCCCCATCCGTTTCATAATATAGTGCGTATAGAGTTTTACAAAAAGTCAATCTTTGACCAAATTATTAGAGCTAACTATTTATATCTACATATATAAATTATGAAATTTCATCTTATAATGAATCTAATGATATAAGTTTGGCATTCTAGATGTAAACGTTTTTCTCCACAAATTTGGTCAAGGTTAGTGATGCTTGACTTTTCTAAAAATCTATGTGCACTACATTGTGAAACGGAGGAAGTATTGTTTAACCCATGTTTACTACTATATTAGTATAAAATATATTTTTGTTGCTAAAAAACCAGTCAGGAACTGGTGAACCAGTAGTCTGACTGATGAAAACCTAAACTGCCAACCTCATCAGTTTGGTCACTGGTCTTTTAAACTCTGGCCAGAGTAAGTACATAGAGTAAATGATAGCATTATTTTACCAAAATTCACCTGTGCACCTTTCTTTTTGTAGTCTATATGTATGTCCTTTTATCTTCACAATTTAGAAGACGAAAAATGATTTTGTTTGCTAAGCTACAAATACTATGAACATGCCTTCCGCTGGCCCTATCGCCGATCTGCTTCGCCTCCCGCGACGTTAGGGCCATGGAGGCACGGTGGATCCCGACCCTTACTGCTGAGAGGGCCCCTGCTTCGTTTTAGGTGTTTTTTTGAGTTTGTTTAGAGTTTTGTCCTTCCCAGGAAAGCAAGGAGGTGGTTGCTCCCTAAAGATGAATAAGGTTCTCTCTGCCTAGCCCTCACCTCGGTGGTGTGTCTAGCGTTGTCAGAGAGTGTGTGGAGGTGTGTCTTCTATGGATCTCGCTGGATTAGGTCAGTGTTTGTCTTTGCTGGATTTGTATGGATCGAATATTCCTTCGTCTGCATTCATGTGTCTATCCTTTTGATCTACACTTCTCTTTATCAACGACGGTTGCTATTCTGGTATGCTAGTCCTTTGGGGCCTAAGCACGATGACTTCTCACCTGCCCACTAATGGTGAGAAAGGGGCGATGACGGCGATGCGCCTTCAGCTTGTTCCGGTGCTTGTAGCTGTCGCTAGGTGACCAATAGAACTAGATGTAATTTCTGTTACTTCTACTGTTCTTTGTACTATCATGATGTTCGATGAATAGATTCGAAGTTTTTCTCAAAAAAAGATAGTAGTACCCATTTGCTATTCCTATAGTTGAAACAATGTTAATGTTTCCATAGATTACAACCTGTAGTGAAACCTTTGTTTAGAACAAAGACAAGAGATAAATGGCTGGGTGGTGGATTTTTAGAGCCTGTCTCATCTAATCACAAAAATTAGATTTGATATTTGATTCTTTGGCAGCTGTCACTTTTTTAATAGTAGATATACATTTTGTCAGACTCAACCAACGATTCATCTATATTTAAGTTGCATGAGTGGAACCTCGTCGTCATATTTGGAAAAGATGTTGTATTTTATCAAACGCAATTCACACTCCACTATATCTAAGTTCCGGGATGGAACTTAGGCGGAACTTATGTTTACGAAACATAGACAAGTCGTTGTAGAGTGTATTTCATTAGTTAAGATTATATCCCATAAAGAAAAAGTTAAGATAATACTTTGGTCAATGACCACTTAACCAATTATCATGCAACCTATGTGATATAAAACTCATGTCACTAGATCTGTACCAAAAATATTTAATTATAGTTGTGGTTTTATCACACTAGCCATATATTAACAAGGATTTCACTACAAATTGAACATCAGAGTTTTAAGCATGGCAAATCGTACGTTTTTATGGCTAGCCAACATCATCCGAACCAACACCGGGGACACCGCGAGCAAGCTAGATAACGCCTTCAAGAAGGAGGACGACGTCGAGACGCCGTCACCATCCGGTCCGGCCGTCCGGGGTAACCAGACCTAGGGCTTCCCCTAAGCTCGAAGAGGGGCAAAACTAAAGGCCTTGGAAGCGCCTCCAAGAAGGAAATGACACCCGCGGGCGCCGTCCCTTCCAGCACCGGTAAACTGAGCAGGGATCTCTCCCTGGCCTGAAGCTGGGCAATCCCATAGCCGCCGAGTCTGGAATCGAAGATGTGGAAGTCCACGTTGGTCGGAATCACCATATCGGGAAGGGGTTGGCGGGGCTGCACTTGCCGTGGAGGGTGGCACCGCCTCCGCACCCACGAGCGTTGGATCCGGCAAAAGGGGGAGGCTTTGAGGCCTCTGAGGTGGGGCAGGTGATGAAGTGAGCCACACGGAGGACATGGGACGACGGCGTCCAGCAACGCCGACAAACTAGGACTGGAGAGACGCAAATCCGAGCTACCACAGCCTTAGCCGTCGAGACATCGGCGCGCCAGGTAAGCTGGAAGGGACGCAGCTACCTGGTGACCGAGGCCAGAGCTGCCCGGCAACGAAGGACATCGGAGAGACGCAGACCTAAACCGTCGGGGCCGGAGCAGCACCAGCGAGTGCCCGCCGTGAGGAGCTCCATGTCTGCCACAACCACAGATGCGTCGCCACATCCCCGTGAGAGCAATCACCATGGCTCAGGGAGGAGGAGGTCTCTAGAGAACTCGTGCAACAGCTAGTGGAGGGCGCTCCGGGTGGGGTCCTGGGGAGGAGGGGCGCAGCAAGGAGGGCGCGCCCGGCCACCACGACGGGCCGGCCGGGGAGTAGCACAACCGGCTGGGGAGGGCCAGGTCCAATCGGAGGTGGACCGGGACGACGAGCCACGAGCCGGGGCGAGGCCACCCGCAGCAGCAGCAGGCCAGGGAAGAGCCACCGAGGGAGTCTGCCTCCGCCGGTGGGGGCCGCCGGCGTTGCCAGGGACGGACCTGGGGGGCGTGGCGGGTCAGGAGGCCAGCCGAGCAGGCAGGAGGGATGGCCCCGCTGCCGCCATCCCAGGGCCTGGCGCGGTTTCGCCGGCCGACCCTCCGGCGACAACGGCGTGAGGTAGGCGGGAGGAGGGGTGGCGGGCCGACGGCGGCTGGGATCCCCCGTGTCGCCCAGGTCGGGCGATGCGAGGGTTGGGCGAGCGGTGTGTATCTCGCTCACGTTAGATTATTGTCATTCTTGATTAACAAAGTAACTAGTGATCAAAGTCTTGCCTTAAGAGATAATCAAATTACACCCTAAAAAAACAAAGGAATAATTTTGTGTTGGAGCTGGTTAACCACCACCCTTTTGGGTGATGGAGTTCCAACGGTCTATTGCCTACTTATGAGAACACAAACGAGGCACTGCCATAAGTTGTGAGCATACCATATTTTTATGCTAATTTGATTTGTTAGGGGTGCCAATTTAATCCATAGTAGATAGAGATTGGAGGTAACACTAACACCTCAAAATTTTCAAAAACTGCATCCAAGATGCACTGTAGCATTTTGAACTATCTTTTGCAAGCCATTTTCAAATGTCTCTAGTAAGTTTTGGATTGAGTCAGTGCAACATCAGTTGACCGATTGTTATTTTCTAAGTGGTCACTTTCAACCATTTTTCCTGAGCAGCATGCACAAATTCCAAAATATGCAAGTGAGAACAACTAAACAAAGACCTAGAATTGCGGTGTTGTGGACCGGCAAGTGCTTAGACTGAACACTTAAGGTGTCAAGTTGTCATCCTCTGAATGATCAATGAGTCGTCGTCAAGGTAGTATACGGGAGACCTCACATGTCACCATTTCTTTGAGCTGGAAGCGTGCAACCATAACTGTGATTTGCCAAGGTACGAGCACCATGTTTTGGTATGCACACGTATCATTCGCAGCTACCCCGCTCCATTCAATACGCAAGGTGTTGAAGAACGGTCACCATTCCAAAAGTAATATTCGCTCAAGATTGTCCTATTCATTCAAGACCAAGCGAAGAGACAACAATTTGCAATGAATTGTTTATGCCTCGAAAAAAATGTGATCATTACACTTTGTTTTTGCAGCAATTGTTGGACCTGGTAAATGTTTTGATGGTGTACCGAGCAAAACGACCTAAGAATTGAAGAAACAATGCAACAAGACTACAATAGAACATTTGTAAGCTACTAAACGAGTCACACTGACAAGTCTTTAAGCGGTCTCTAGCCGTTAGTAAGGACGACGTGAGGAAAAGAGTTCTAGTGCTACAAGCAATTTTTGCACTACCAATATATGGTAACACCCTCAAAAGATGTGGTATTTGTTTGAAAAAGGTTGAGTGTGTCTAACATAGATAAGTCTAAATCCCATAGTACTTTGAACCCAAATTTGATATACACACAAAGGAGTTAAAAATACGAACACAATATGAAGTACTCCCCCTTTCCAGTTTTAAAGTGCCCATCGTCCCTAGATTGACAAATTAACCAATGTAATACAAATTGTATGTCCCAAAAGTTACAACACTAAAATACAACTTTTTTGAAGTTCCTAACCATAGAGTTTTTGTGTTGTATAACTTGTGTTACATTGGCCAAATTCTCAATCTAGGGATACACACGAACTTTTTAGACTTAAAACGAGGTAACAGTGTACAAACGAAAAATCTTCACACACTACTTCTAATTGGATGTGTTGACTCTTGTTTCTCTATATGTAGGTCAACTGGATTTAGAATTTTTGTTAGATTTAAGAACAAATTTCTTGTCAACTCAGTCATTTTTTCCAGAAACATTCATAATTTTTTGAAGGTGCCATCGTCCATTGGTAGCACAGAAGCACCCATAGTATTTGTATGTTAATTGAGATATGAGTCTTAGCTTGTTTTCCTGCATAAAGAAATTAATTCTAGAATTTGGTATGCCCTCTCTTTCCATTTTCTCCTTTTCTCTTATGTCTCCTAACTAGGACGCAATGTTGAGGTACAAGCATGATCCTCGATGTGAACTTTTTTTGGTGTTGTCTATTTGTGACACTATTCATGCTGAGTTTTTCTTTTTTATTTCTTCATGTGTATGACAGATTTAAATTTGAACTTTCTAGGAATTGCAGACACACAATTACATTTTTTTAATATTTTAATTTAATTTTAAACACATGGTTTTATGGTAGCACCTAATGTTGGGGAACGAAGCATAAAAATCAAAAACTTTCTTACGAACACCCAAGATCTATCTAGGAGAAGTATAGCAACGAGAGGGGAGAGTGTGTCTACGTACCCTCGTAGACCATTAAGCGGAAGCATATATTACGCGGTTGATGTAGTCATACTCGTCATGATCCAATCACGATCCAAACCGATGTAGTACCGAACGGATAACACCTTCGCGTTCAGCACACGTACAGCTCGATGACGTCTCCTCCTCCTTGATCCAGCAAGCAAGGGAGGAGAATAGATGGGATCGCCGACAGCACGACGGCGTGACGGTGATGGTGGTGGAGTGATTCCCTCCTTTTCCATACATAGGTGGACTTTCCACCTCTCACAAGCCACATGGGCCTCGAGGGACTTATGCGCCTGGCCCAATAAGGCCAGGACGCCTCCCCCCAGCCCATGCTGGCCCTTGGGATGTTGTGGAACCCTTGGTGGACTTCCGGACTCCTCCGGAAGTTTCCGGAACCTTCTGAAAGCTTCCCGGTACAATATCGAAAAAACTGGAATTTTTTCCGGAACCCTGAAAGCAACTTTCCATATATAAATCTTTACCCCCAGACCATTTCAGATATCCTCGTGATGTCCGGGATCTCATCCAGGCTTCGAACAATAGTCGGTCACCAACATGCATATCCCAATATTACTCTAGCATCACCAAACGTTAAGCGTGCAGACCCTATGGGTTCGAGAATCATGTAGACATGACCATGACAAGATTCAGTCACCATCAAACATAATTCATATAAATACTATATCTTCAACGAACGTTAAGCGTGCAGACCCTACGGGTTCGAGAATGATGTAGACATGACCGAGACGCTTCTCCGGTCAATAACCAATAGCAGGACCTGATGCCCATATTGGTTCCTACATATTCCTTGAAAATCTTTTATCGGTTGATCCACGATGTCAATGATTCGGTTAATCCCATATGCAATTCCCATTGTCCGGCGATATGTTACTTGCCCGAGATTCGGTCGTCGGTATCTCCATACCTAGTTCAGTCTCGTCACCGACGAGTCTCTTTACTCGTTCCGTAATACAAGATCTCGTGACTAACTCATTAGCACACAAGGTATTCCTCCGGTATCTGGGAGTTGCATGATCTCATGGTCTTAGGAATAAATACTTGACATGAAGAATGTTATAGCAATAAACTCAAGCGATACGATCAAATGCTAAGCTTACGGCTGGGTCTTGTCTATCACATCATTCTCCTAATGATGTGATCCTGCTATCAAATGGCAACTCATGTCTATGGTTAGGAAACCTTAACCATCTTTGATCAACGAGCTTGTCTAGTGAAGGCTCACTAGGGACATAGTATTTGTTTATGTATTCATACTTGTTAAGTTTCCGATCAATACAATTCTAGCATGAATAATAAACCTTTATCATGAACAAGAAAATATGATAATACCTAATTTATTATTGCCTCTAGGGCATATTTTCAATAGGTGGGTCCCCTTGCACGAGCGTATACAGGAGGGATGCGAGCTCTATACGTGGTTTCTTTTCCTACCTTCATTAAACTCCTCCCTAATCCCCTTTCCTTCGTTCCTTCTGATCTACACAACGCTACTTTGATTCGGGATACGAGCATCTCTAGCCGCGCCCCCAACAGGCCCTCCTTAAGCGTTTTTCCCGCGCCGGCGCCGAAAAATCGGCCCAGTCGCGCCCCAGGAGCCCGTTTTTTGCCTGCTTGGGCCGAAATTGACGCCGGCGGACCCAGGCAGAACCCGGCTCGCTGGGGGCGCCCGGGGGCGCCGGTGTGAGACAATTTGGCGTGAAAGCGGATGGGTCCGCCGAGTCAGCAACATGCCACTTCGTCGCCCTCATCGCCTCGATTCCCGCGGGAATCAATGCGAAGGCTACCGCGCCGGTCAGCCTCCGTTGATGCCTCACGGGCGGCACAGTGAACGCGCCGCGACGCACGTCCAGCCACGCGTCACCCGGCATGCAGCCCGATGCCGCCCAACTACGACTATAAAAGGCGACCTCCCCGCCGGTGGACGCCTGATACGTCTCCGTCGTATCTACTTTTCCAAACACTTCTGCCCTTGTTTTGGGCTCTAACTTGCATGATTTGAATAGAACTAACCCAGACTGACGCTGTTTTCAGCAGAATTGCCATGGTGTTATTTTTGTGCAGAAATAAAAGTTCTCGGAATGACCTGAAAATCAACGGAGATTATTTTTGGAATATATAAAAAATACTGGAAGAAGAATCCACGTCAGGGGGGGGGGGCACACCCTGTCCACGAGGGTGGGGGCGCGCCCCCTGCCTCGTGGGCCCCCTGACGCTCCACCGACCTCAACTCCAACTCCATATATTCGTGCTCGGGGAGAAAAAAATCAAAGAGAAGGATTCATCATGTTTTACGATACGGAGCCGTCGCCAAGCCCTAAACTCTCTTGGGAGGGCTGATCTGGAGTCCGTTCGGGGCTCCGGAGAGGGGAATCCGTCACCATCGCCATCATCAACCTTCCTCCATCACCAATTTCATGATGCTCACCGCCGTGCGTGAGTAATTCCATCGTAGGCTTGCTGGACGGTGATGGGTTGGATGAGATTTATCATGTAATCGAGTTAGTTTTGTTAGGGTTTGATCCCTAGTATCCACTATGTTCTGAGATTGATGTTGCTATGCTTAATGCTTGTCACTAGGGCCCGAGTGCCATGATTTCAGATCTGAACCTATTATGTTTTCATGAATATATGTGAGTTCTTTATCCTATCTTGCAAGTCTATAGTCACCTATTATGTGTTATGATCTGTTAACCCCGAAGTAACAATAATCGGGACCATTACCGGTGATGACCGTAGTTTGAAGAGTTCATGTATTCACTATGTGTTAATGCTTTGGTCCGGTACTCTATTAAAAGGAGGCCTTAATATCACTTAGTTTCCGATAGGACCCCGCTGCCACGGGAAGATAGGACAAAAGATGTCATGCAAGTTCTTTTCCATAAGCACGTATGACTATACTCACAATAGATGCCTACATTACATTGATGAACTGGAGCTAGTTCTGTGTGACCTATGTTATAACTATTGCATGATCGATCGCATCCGACATAATTCTCCATCACCGATCCAATGCCTACGAGCTTTTCACATATTGTTCTTCGCTTATTTACTTTTCCGTTGCTACTGTTACAATCACTATAAAACCAAAAATATTACTTTTGCTACCGTTACCACTACTATCGTATTACTTTGCTACTAAATACTTTGCTGCAGATATTAAGTTTCCAGGTGTGGTTGAATTGACAACTTAGCTGCTAATACTTGAGAATATTCTTTGGCTCCCCTTGTGTCGAATCAATAAATTTGGGTTGAATACTCTACCCTTGAAAACTGTTGCGATCCCCTATACTTGTGGGTTATCAAGACTATTTTCTGGCGCCGTTGCTGGGGAGCATAGCTCTATTCTTTGAGTCACTTGGGATTTATATCTGCTTATCACGATGAAGAACTTGAAAGATCAAAGAACCGAGATTTTTCCCTCAACTACGAGGGGAGGTAAGGAACTTGTCGTGGAATTGTCACGGCAGATGTCCTAGTGAAAGGACTTAGTCGTGGAGCCATTGCAACTAGGAAGCTTAAAGGGGTTAATCGGGACAAAGGACACGAGAGGTTTATACTGGTTCGGCCCCTTACGGTGAAGGTAAAGCCTAGTCCAGTTGATGTGGTATTGCTAGGCTTCGATGACCAGGGAGCGAAATACGCTAAGCCTGGTTCTTGATTTGATGTTACCTGCCCTAAGCCGCCACCGGGCCGTCCCCTTATATACACGGGTTGACGCCCTGCGGCCTACAGAGTCCCGGCCGGCTCATACAATGTGTCCGGCTCGGTGACGTCTTTTACATGCCTTACTTTACAAGTCTTATCATACATGGTGGTTTATATTCATGGACCTTAAGCCGCCTCTGGGCTTCGGCCTACTACAACCTTATCATAAATCGTCACCTTGTATACTCTTAGGGCTTCCTTTAGTTAACCCGCCATTGCTTATTGACCCGGCCCCTCCCAGGCGGGTCATACCTGGTAGTCATAGCCCCAACATTAGGCCCCAGGTTGATTTGAAATTTGTTCTTGTCAATCTTCGATACTTAGAAAAAAGTCCATCTATTACTGTTTTGTGAAAGCCTTGTAACCTGCCATGCCGTCATCTCCGGATTTTTTGGAAAACCCGCCACCACGTCATCTTTTAACGAACCTTTATCTTTAATGCCTTTCCAAAAATTGAGGCGCCTGGGTAGCTGGATAACCATGTTTTGGTCTCCACGTTTTTCGCGCCCACTTATCAGTCTTGTCCTTATAAATAGGCATGACTGAACTTTCTTCATCCTCCTCCTTTTCCATCTTTTTCTTCCGCTCTCGCAACCCTCCTGTCGCTCGAGCTCCGCCGCCGCCGCAGCGCTCATCATCGTCCTCAAGCTCGGCCGCTGCATCACCCTGAGCTGTCCAGAGAAACAACAACAACCCTCAACAGCAGATCTGCGTCCGTAAGTTTTTGTTTTCTCACACCTTAGATCTGCATTAGGGTTTGCGAGTTCTTTCTTGTGTTCTTCGCTGTTCATCGCAGATTCCTTTCAGTTTCTCCACCGCACCCTCCTTTAATCTAAAAGAAGTATAGAACCTATGCGGTAGTTGTTTTGCATCCATTTCAGATGCTAGTAGATCCCTTTCTCTTGTACAAAGGCCTCTTTAGAACTGACGAACTCCTCTATGCTGGTTTTTAGGTCTAGATTTATTTTCCTTTTTTGAACCATCTTGATCCAAAATAATAGCAACAACTTGTGAAACTTGTTTATCTCAGCACTTAGCTAATTCTGACTCAGACAACCTTTGAACATCTTTAGTCATGGCGGCTTATCATGCCGGCTCATTTTTCCTTTATATATCATTAGCCCTTACTTAAGCTACCATTACTCATCTGTATTATCATCATTTAACCTGTAATTCCACCAGTAATTTGAACCGGCATATTACTTTCTTTTTAGTTTGTCCTTTCTTCATCATGCTGTCAAAAGCGCCAACGGTCTGCAACTGGGTCCCTTCCACAGTCATTGAGGACACTTTCAAGGAATTTGTCACCATTGGATTTTTGCCAGAGAAAAACATTATGTCTTATCGTGCCCCTGACCCGGACGAAGAACGGCCTCAGCCCAAAGACGGTGAAGTTATCATCTTTACTGACCACATGAATTGGGGTTTTTCACCACCTGGCTCAAAGTTCTTCAGAGACGTGCTGCATTTTTTCAAGCTTCATCCACAAGATCTTGGACCCAACTCCATATCCAACATCTGCAATTTTCAAGTTCTCTGTGAGGTATATCTTCAAGAAGAACCGACTGTGGAGCTCTTCAGAGAGTACTTTTATTTGAACCGCCAGAATGAATGCACCAACGGCCCTAGCCTGGAACTTGGTGGAATCTCGATTTAGCGCCGACAGGGTGCTATCTTTCCTTTAGTAGTTACCAAGCCATCCCAAAGATTGGAACCAAACTTGGTTCTATTGCCAAGACACGTCGCCAGCTGATGAAAAACCACTGCCGGGTTATCGCGCAGAGTGTCTTGATTCTAAATTTGTGCTCCCTGACAAGCTTACTGCTGCTGAACGCAAGAATCATATCCCATCTATCAAAAGGATTCAAGCCTTATTGGGAAATGACTTAACTGGAGTTGACCTGATCCGTTGTGGATCACATGGCGGGTCGTCCCTCTAAGCTGCCGATCCAAGTTGATGTATAAATATGGCGGAGGCCCAGATGACTCTCTGCATCATAGTTCTGTACAACTGACTGAAGAGGACATTGTTGCAATGTCAACCATCCTTGTGAACGGAAAATACGAGGACTACAGTAAGGATGGATTAAATCCTTTCTGCAAACTTAACCCGGCACCAGAGGTGAACCACCTTGACCTCCTTTTTTCTTCAGTAGTTAACTACTTGCATAACTTTTAACCTGTTATTTGCCTATAGGCCAAATCCGACTTCTGGAAGGCCAAATATGATCATGAAGCCGCCAACAAGGTTAGAGCCGCTGCCATAGCCGCCAGGAAGACAACCCAAAAGTCCAAGAAGAAAAAGACTGCTCCTGATATATTCCAGCTGGATGACGTTTCTGAGTCGGAGGTAGCCCTTGAATCCCTTGTCCTGTTGTTTAACAACCTTATTGACACTGACTATTGCCAGGACGACACAGGGGCCAGCCAGGCAGCAGAAGAGGTAACTATTTCCTCTGACTCAGAACCTTTTCCAAGACCAAAACCTCGACTGGTAACCCGGAAAGTAAGGTTTTCACACCCTTTGGCTTATTTGGATCCTCATTTTCTTTTGAAAAAACAGCAACATGAGAGCCGCCGTCAGGCCCGGACTAATGACGACAATGAACTGCCCTCCGGCTTACAAAAAACTTCTCGAAAACGCCAAAATGAGGTTTCTTTCACTTTTGTCTGTTGCTTTTTATCAATGAATCTATTTCCTTACTCTCTTAACTTTATTTTACTTTTGCAGGAGATTCGCTCTTCTGGCGACTCATCACAAACTCAATTCCCGGCTTTCAAGACTGACCATGGGTAAGGAAAATCATCTTTCTTCTGCATCTTTAAAACTACATCATTATACTAACTGTCTCATAAAATCTTTCTTAGCGGTCAAGCAAAGTCCAAGAAAGCCAAGGTGACTAAACCGGTGGAAGACCCGAAAGATCCTGCACTTGAGCCGGTAATACCGACTTCTGCTCCTGAACAATCTGAAGCACCAGAAGACCCTGCTGTCAACATTCAACCCGACCTTCCTGAGCCGTCAGCTGATGAGACCATTCTCAATCCATCCACCGTCGGGTCGTCCAGCTCAGCTAACCCGCCGGCGTCTTCTGACAATGACGTCCTAATCACTGGTACCAGATTCGTTGAGCCGGGCAATCCAACTGTACTGGCCAGGCACTGTGCCAAACAAGAGGCTCTGGAAAGGCAGAAAGTGCGGTTTGACGTCTCTCACTACGCTCACTTGAACGTTAGTGACGTGCTGTCTGGATACCCCAGTCATGTGTATTCCAGCCGTGACTTGAAAATTGAGATGGTGAAGCAATTGCAACTGAAATATGAGGTATGTTCACCGGCTTTCACTAGCTTACATATGCTCTGCCAGCCCCCAAGTCTTCGGATTATGATGAACCTGAATGATCCGTAGACTTATGATATAGGTTGATGCTCTGTCTTAGATTTTCCTTAAGTCCAGCATAACTTTCACCTGTAGTCCCCAAGGGCCGGCTCATTTTATCATGAATGAGCCAATACTTGACTTTATATCTGTCTTGAATCCGTCCAAACAAATAGTGTGATCCGGCTCAACATGAAAAAACTTTCTTAATATCATGCATTAGCCCCCAAGTGCCAAGCGTTGTTACTTATAAAACACTTGGGACTTCAAACATAGAAGAGCCATTTTGCATTTAAAAAATTGCTTTGGTAGACATTAGCCCCCAAGTGCCGAGTGGTGTTGCGTCGCAAAGCACTTGGGACTTTAATCATTATAACCTTTATTGAAATAAATTTTAACACACCTGTGCATGTTTGTAGACTGCCCTAACTAAATTGGGTTCTCAATTAACAGATGCAAAGACCCGGCTGGAGGATCAAGAGGCGGAGATAAAGAATGCTGACTCCAAACTCCAGTTGAGCCTCTTTGAAGCTGAAAAACTAAAGACCAGTTTTGATGCGAAGAAGAAATCCTGGGCCGATGAGAAAACCTTGCTGATCCAGCATGCTGAGACAGCGGAGGCGGCTCTCAAGGAGGTTACCACGGAGCTCACCGGCTTAAAAAACCGTGTGTCTCAGATGGTCTCCGCAATCTTTGGTGAGTCATTTGCATTAGTTACTTGCACTCTATTTTTGCCAGAAATATAAGCCGCCTGCTTAACCTTTTAAAATACTCATAGGTCCACGGAGCAACAATCTGGGTCAAAACAGCGTGACAAAGCTCAAGGCGGTTTACACCTTGGTGGAGCAACTGTATACTGGGGCTCAACGGGCGCTTGCTATTATCTCCCCAGCCAACCAAGGACCCAACCTCTTGAGTGACGTTTTGAAGAAGCTATCTATTTTACCTGCCAGATTCCAAGAAGTCAAGCGGTCTTGTGCAAGAGCCGGAGCCCTAACTGCCCTAAGCCGCTGCAAAGCCTGGGTGTCGGAGCTAGACCCGGCGGACGTAGCCAAAGGGTACCCCCCCCCCTTGAAGGAAGACGAGACTCCGTTTGATCAAGATGACTTTGTTTCTTGTGTGAGGGGAGTTCGTCCTCATGCTACCATCCTTGGCGAGGAAACCAACATTGACAAATATCGGCCGGGTTTTGATGTTGAGAATAAGAAGATGGTGACCCCCTCATATAAAAAGATAGATCTTATCCCGCTGGTTCGCCAACACACCTTTGCCCCAGAAATTGACCCGCCTGGTCTAATTGACGATGAAGCTGAGTTCGTTGCTCTGGATGGCTTTTATTGGTCCAAACCCAGCTTCCAACCAGTAGAGGGAGGTGAACCGGCGAGGGAGGAGTCATAATCGTCCAAATAATCTGGCTTTTAGCTGAGAGAAAACAGTTTTAACCTTTTTGGGCTCTCAATGCCTTGTAATAGGTTAGCTTGAAAACTGCATGTTTTGCCTATGCCGTTGTGCATATTATGTTTCATATGACTGTTTTACCCGTCAGGTCAATATATGCATTATATCCTTTATCACATCTGCATTGTTTAAATCTGTTCCTGTATGCAAAAGATGAAAAAAAACCGTCCTGGCGGTTTATCGCTAGACGGGTCAAAACACTCGATACATAACTATGAAATCATCATAGTGGAATAATCAGGACCAGATGTAAAGATAAACAAGGCTAAAAAACCTTTGATTAACGAAAAAACACAGACAAATCTGTTTATGAACGACGATGTCATACCCGTGTTCTTTGATTCTGAACTGCCGGCTTATATGCCCCGGATAGTAAGGTTGACAACCCAATCTTTGTAGAAGTCAATACCTCCATATGTCTGATGATTGTTATACCTTGGCAACTCATTGTCCAATAACCAAGCCGGTTTAAATTGAAACCATACTTACAGTTAGATTTGAGACAACAAAAAACCAGTAAAACAAAATGGTATGTTTCAAACGATGTAAATCAAGCATTAAGAATAATTTGGAGGCTTCTGATTCGAATACGATCAGTAAACCGGACCAAAGGGGTTAAGCTAGGATTCGAATACGATCATGTAGCCCCCAGTGGCTTTGTCGTTGCGCCGATCAAGAGGGTACCGACAGCTATGTTCTCTTTGGTTCGAATATGACCTATGTTTGAACAGGAATCCCCCAAATGACCTTGAGAGGTTTTTAACGACCCTGATTCGAATACGATCCAAGTCGGACTCAAAAGGGGTTAAGCTATGATTCGGATACGATCAAGAAGCCCCCTAGTGAGTTTGGCTTTGCGCCGATCAAGAGGGTTACGACAGCTATGTTCTCTTTGGTTCGAATACGACCTATGTTTGAACAGGAAGCCCCCTGGTGACCATGGGGTTTAACGGCTAGATTCGAATACGATCATGAGCCGGACCAAAAGGGTTAAGCTAGATTCGAGCAGCTCCCAACTGGTCGTTTGAATAATTAGAATAATAAAGATATATGATAAAAAAAGGACAGAGGTCCTGCTTTATTACTTATCATAATATATACAACGTCAAAGTATGTACATGATGAGAACCGGTGGCTCAAGTGTAGTAAGGCCGGAGATGAGCAATATTCCATGACCGGCGGGTCTCCTCCTCCGACTTACGTGAGTCTTGGTGCTGTCGAACATCGATAAGGTAATATGACCCGCTGTTTAAGTTTTTGCTGACCACAAAGGGTCCTTCCCAAGGCGGGGATAGCTTGTGTGCATCAAAATGATCCTGGATGAGCCGGAGCACCAGGTCACCTTCTTGAAAGGTTCTGGACTTAACCCGGCGGCTGTGATAACGTCGCAGGTCCTGCTGGTAAATTGTTGATCGAGATGCTGCCAAGTCTCGCTCCTCATCTAGTAAGTCAAGCGCATCTTGTCGGGCTTGCTCGTTATTAGCTTCAACATAAGCCGCCACGCGGGGTGAGTCATGACGGATGTCACTGGGCAGAACTGCCTCTGCTCCATAAACCATGAAGAAAGGCGTATAACCCGTAGACCTGTTAGGGGTAGTATCGATACTCCATATCACAAAGGGTAATTCTTCCACCCAACAACCCAGCGTCCGTTGTAAAGGGACCATAAGCCGGGGTTTTAGCCCTTTCAGGATTTCCTGATTGGCTCTTTCAGCTTGACCATTGGATTGGGGGTGAGCTACTGATGAAACATCAAGCCGGATATGCTCCCGTTGTCAGAACTCTTCCATATCTCCTTGGGACAGGTTGGTGCCATTGTCAGTGATAATGCTGTGTGGAAAACCAAAATGAAAGATCACCTTCTTCATGAATTGAACCGCCGTGGCCGCATCACACTTACTGACCGGCTCTGCCTCAACCCATTTCATGAACTTTTCCACTGCTACCAAAAGGTGCGTCTTCTTATCTTTGGACCTTTTGAAAGGTCCAACCATGTCAAGCCCCCAGACTGCGAACGACCAAGTGATTGGAATCATCCATAATTCTTGAGCCGACACGTGCGCTCGTCGTGCAAATTTTTGACACCCGTCGCACCTACTGACCAGATCCTCTGCATCGGCATGAGCCGTCAGCTAGTAAAAACCATGACGAAAAGCTTTGGCCACAAGAGATTTTGAACCGACATGATGGCCACAATCTCCTTCATGGATCTCACAAAGAATTTCTTGGCCTTCTTTAGGAGAGACACAACGTTGAAACGCTCCGGTGACACTGCGGTGATACAACTCACAATTGAAAATTGTCATCGACTTAGACCGTCGGGTTATCTGTCTAGCCAAGGTCTCATCCTCTGGCAACTCGCCCCGGGTCATATAAGCCAAATACGACATTATCCAATCCGGGATGACACGAAGAGCCGCCACCAATTGTGCTTCCGGGTCTAGAACAGCGAAGTCCTCTTCTATAGGCAATTTGACAAAAGGGTTGTGCAGAACATCTAAAAAGGTGTTAGGCGGCACCGGCTTACATTGAGATCCCAACCGGCTTAAAGCGTCGGCCGCTTCATTCTTTCTGCGGTCAATGTGCTCCACCTGATAACCCTTAAAGTGTCGAGCAACAGCGTCAACCTCACGGCGATAAGCCGCCATGAGAGGATCCTTGGAATACCACTTGCCTGATACTTGCTGAGCCACCAGGTCTGAGTCGCCAAGGCACCATACACGGCTTAAACTCATCTCTCTAGCCATTCGAAGCCCATGGAGTAAGGCCTCATACTTAGCCGCATTGTTAGTACAAGGAAACATCAATCGCAACACATAATAAAATTTGTCACCTCGAGGAGAAGTTAAAACAACTCCAGCCCCCGAGCCTTCCAATTTTCTGGACCCATCAAAATGGATTGTCCAATATGTGTTGTCTGGCATCTCTTCAGGTATCTGCAACTCCGTCCAATCGTTAATGAAGTCCACCAGTGCTTGATATTTGATGGCAGTACGTGGCACATACTTTAAACCATGAGACCCATGTTCAATGGCCCACTTGGCAACTCGTCCTGTGGCTTCTCTATTTTGAATAATATCTCCCAAAGGGGCAGAGCTAACCACAGTGATAGGATGACCCTGAAAGCAATGCTTAAGCTTCCGGCTTGCCATGAACACCCCATAAACAAGCTTCTGCCAATGTGGATATCTCTGTTTGGACTCAATGAGCACTTCACTGACGTAATAAACCGGCCATTGAACCAGATGTTCCTTGCCAGCCTCCTTGCGCTTGACAACAATGGCCACACTGATAACACGTGTGTTAGCAGCCACATACAACAACAATGGCTCCTTCTCAACCGGAGTAGCAAGAACCGGCGGTTCGGCGAGGTGTCGCTTCAGATCTTCAAAGGCAGAGTTAGCAGCGTCACTCCAGACAAAATCATCCATCTTCTTCATCATTTGATACAACGGCATAGCCTTCTCACACAACCGGCTTATGAACTGGCTCAAAGCTGCAACGCGACCCGCCAGCCGTTGAACGTCATTGATGCACGCCGGTTTAACCAAAGATGTAATCGCCTTAATTTTTTCCGGGTTAGCCTCAATGCCTCTGTTAGACACCAAAAAGCCCAAAAGCTTGCCAGCTGGGACTCCAAAAACGCACTTGGCCGGGTTAAGCATCATCTTGTAGACCTGGAGGTTACCAAAGGTTTCTTTCAGATCAGCTACCCAGGTTTCCTTCTCTCTGGATTTCACCACTATATCATCCACGTAAGCATGAACATTACGCCCAATCTGATTATGAAGGCAATTCTGTACACACCGCTGATAAGCCGCCTGGGCACTCTTAAGCCCAAAAGGCACAGACACATAGCAGAAGGCTCCAAACGGAGTAATGAAAGCCATCTTCTCCTGGTCCTTAACTGCCATTTTGATCTGATGATAGCCAGAATAAGCATCCAAAAAGCTCAAATGCTCACAACCCGCCGTAGCATCAATGATTTGATCAATACGAGGGGGAGCAAACGGATCAGCCGGACAAGCCTTGTTTAAATCTGTGTAATCCACACACATACACCAAGTGCCATTCTTTTTTAGCACAAGCACCGGGTTAGCCAACCACTCTGGGTGAAAAACTTCAACAATAAACCCGACTGCCAAGAGTAGGGCCACCTCTTCTCCAATATCCTTACGCCTTTCCTCGTTGAACCGCCGAAGAAACTGCCTGACAGGCTTAAACTTGGGATCAATATTGAGAGTGTGCTCAGCGAGTTCTCTCTGTACACCCGGCATGTCAGAAGGTTTCCATGCAAAGATGTCCCGGTTCTCACGGATGAACTCGATGAGCGTGCTTTCCTATTTGGGATCCAAGTTAGCACTGATAATGAATTGTTTGGATGAGTCGCCAGGCACAAAATCAATCATCTTCAGCTGACTTAAACTTCAGCGCCGGCTCATGCTCCGTGGTTGGCTTTTTCAAAGATGTCATGTCCGCCGGGTCGACACTATCCTTGTAAAACTGCAATTCCTCTGTCGCACAAACAGATTCGGCGTAAGCATCATCACCTTCTTCACATTCCAAAGCTATCTTCCGACTTCCATGCACTGTGATAGTACCCTTGTAACCCGGCATCTTGAGCTGCAGATAAACATAACACGACCGTGCCATGAATTTTGCATAAGCTGGTCGTCCAAACAGGGCGTGATATGGGCTTTTGATTTTGACCACTTCAAAAGTTAACTTCTCCGCCCTAGAATCATGCTCATCTCCAAAGGCTACTTCCAGCTCAATCTTACCAACTAGATATGCCGACTTACCAGGCACTATGTCATGGAACACGGTGTTGGATGTCTTAAGACTTTTGTCAGCCAACCTCATGGAACGGAACGTCTCATAATAGAGAATGTTGATACTACTGCCTCCATCCATGAGTACTTTAGTGAATTTGTATCCACCAACCCGAGGGGCCACCACCAAAGCCAGGTGACCCGGATTATCGACCCGGGGAGGGTGATCTTCCCTACTCCACACAATAGGCTGCTCAAACCATCTCAAATAACGTGGAACCACCGGTTCAACCGCATTCATAGCTCTTTTATGAAGTTTCTGGTCCCTTTTGCATAAACTAGTGGTGAACACATGGTACTGCCCACTGTTTAGCTGCTTTGGGTTACTCTGATACCCGGATTGTTGCTGCTGTTGACTACCTTGGCCAGATTGCCTATTGTAGCCGCCTTGATTGCCCTGAGGGCCCTGGCCATGAAAACCGCCGCCGCCTGAGCCGCCGCCCGGGCCATCCGCCACCGCCTGAGCCATTGCCAGGCCCATGATTATCGTCGAACATGTTAGAATTCTTGAAAGCCTTCATGATCGTACAGTCTTTCCATAGATGGCTGGCCGGCTTCTCCCGGGTGTCGTGTCTTGGACAGGGTTCATTTAGCAACTGCTCAAGGGTGGGACCTGACCCGCCTGACCGAGGAGGTGGCCTCCCCTTACGCCGTTGATTGTTGCCCTAGGCGTTGGTGTTAGCCACAAACTCCAGACTACCGTCAGCCTTACGTTTATTATTACCTCCTTGATTTTCCTGGTGATGCTGATGACCTTTCCCATTGCCGTTCTTCTTTCCCTTCCCTGTCTTCTCTTCGTTGGACGCGGGATCCTTGGTACTATCAGAATCGGCGTATTTGACCAGAGCCGCCATCAGCTGGCCCATGTCATTGCAATCACGCTTGAGCCGCCCCAGCTTCTGTTTCAGAGGTTCAAAACGACAATTTTTCTCCAACATTAAGACCCCGGAGCCGGCATCCATCTTATCAGATGAATGTATTATTTCCTTCACCCAGCGCACCCAATGGGTCGTGGATTCACCTTCCTCTTGGTTGCAGTTAGTCAAATCCACAATCGACATGGGTTGTTTGCATGTATCCTTGAAGTTCTGAATAAACCGGGCCTTTAACTCGGCCCATGAGCCGATGGAATTGGGTGGCAACCCCTTCAACCAAGTGCGAGCTGTTCCATCCAACATCATGGTGAAGTACTTAGACATTGCTGCGTCACTGACCTCTAGCAACTCCATGGCCATCTCATAACTTTCGATCCATGCCCCGGGTTGTAAGTCAGTTGTGTAATTAGGCACCTTCCGAGGCCCCTTGAAATCCTTTGGTAAACGCTCATTACGTAGAGCCGGCACCAAGCAAGGGACACCTCCTGTCCTTGTGGCCACACCTGCTTCAACAGAGGTCGTTGGATAAACCGAAAAAGCCTGGTGAGCCGCCTACTCCGCTGCCTGTTGAACTACCCGCTCAGCCTCTTGGCGGATCCTCTCCTGGTCCACCAAGTTAAGAGCTCCATCATGCGCCGGGTCATACCTGCGTGGCTGGTTACGGCGTTGAGCATTGCTTGACATGGCTGCTGAATCTATATGCCTGCTATAGCTTGGGCTCCGGCTTGGGCGAGGGGTTGAATGGATCCTGTCTCGACCATAAGAGTATGACTCCTGCTATGGCAGAGCTGTCTGAAGAAGATCTTTGACCCTTCGCGTTTCGGTCGTCGTCGGGGAATCGCCTTCCATTAGGAGAGCCGCCAGGCGTGCTGATGCAGCAATCAGATTCTCCAAAGGGTTAAAAAAATGACCCGGCGGTGTTGGTGTATGACGAGGCGGAGCCGTATTCACCCGAGGGGGTTCCATAGCTCACGGCTGACCCGACGCCCCAACCCCGGGTGTTGTAATCCGGTTGGCCTCTCGCGGGTTACTGGGACCAGCCCCGGGTGTGTGGAAGAGATTCCTAGGATCATAAGTTAGGGGCAGACGTGATTGAGTCTTCTGGCGCCTTCTTCTCATGACTTCATTTGACACGTTTAGATTCATCGAAAGCTGAAAAGCCTCTGATTGAAGCTGTTGAGCCCGGGCGTCCAAAGCCGCCCGTTCCGCAGCCATCCGGGCGTCCTCCACCGCCAAGTTCTCCTTGGCTTGAGCTATCTCCTCACGTAGTCGTGCCACCTCCGCATCATGCTGAGCCTTATCCACCGGTTCAACCACGGCGGTCAACGGGGTCGTCATCTTATCCATAAGATCCATCAGCACCTGAGCCGGCTGGCGCGTGGGGTCTCCTGACCCGGTCGCGGTCGTCCCGGAGGTTATTGCTGCCGCAGCTGTAGAGTTTTGTGCGGGCTGTGTACCAGTCATGAAGACCCCCGCTCTGTTCGGCGGCTCAAAGGGGTTCAGAATACTGCTGCCATCGGAACAGCCCCCAAGCCCGCCATCTGGTAGTTGATACAATGAATCCGTCTCGCCTGTGGACGACTCACCGTCAGAATAGATGGTCGTCTCACCACCATCCGCAGATCCTTCAGAGAACTTCCCTCCATGGATGCAACCCACGAAGGCACGCTTCACGGCGGGCTGAGTCTGGGCGGGTCTCGCACGCTGAGCCGTCTCGATGAGGTCGGTGCAAATGTCCGGCTCAGGGCCCGGCTCGCCAATCCGGCCAATGAAGACGTGGATTCCGCCGAAGGGGACCCGGTACCCGTACTCAATTGAGCCGGCGTCGGGGCCCCAGCCTTCGTCATCGATGTAGAGCTTGCCGCGACGACTCTTGGTCATCCGGCCCGCAACGTATCCCTTGAGCCCTTCGAAGTTTCCCTTCAAGAACTGAAATCCACCGTGCGCTGGCCCCACGGTGGGCGCCAACTGTCGTGGAATTGTCACGGCAGATGTCCTAGTGAAAGGACTTAGTCATGGAGCCATCGCAACTAGGAAGCTTAAAGGGGTTAATCGGGACAAAGGACACGAGAGGTTTATACTGGTTCGGCCCCTTACGGTGAAGGTAAAGCCTAGTCCAGTTGATGTGGTATTGCTAGGCTTCGATGACCAGGGAGCGGAATATGCTAAGCCTGGTTCTCGATTTGATGTTACCTACCCTAAGCCACCGCCGGGTCGTCCCCTTATATACACGAGTTGACGCCCTGCGGCCTACAGAGTCCCGGCCGGCTCATACAATGTGTCCGGCTCAGTGACGCCTTTTACATGCCTTACTTTACAAGTCTTATCATACATGGCGGTTTATATTCATGGGCCTTAAGCCGCCTCTGGGCTTCGGCCTACTACAACCTTATCATAAACCGTCACCTTGTATACTCTTCGGGCTTCCTTTAGTTAACCTGCCATTTCTTATTGACCCGGCCCCTCCTGGGCGGGTCATACCTGGTAGTCATATCCCCAACAGAACTGCCATCTAGCTGTGCACTTGATTCACCTTCTGTTTTGAGTAAACTTGCGACACCTACACCTGCTATTCATTCTGATATGTCGCATGTTATTGATGATGCCACTTCTGCTTTGCATGATACTTATGATGAAACTACTTCTATGCTTGATAATATCGTGCCACTAGGTGAATTTCTTGATGAACAACTTGCTAGGGCTAGAGAGAATTAAATTATTGAATCTGATAATATTGATGAAAGTGATGATGAAGATTCTCCCCCTAGATATGAATTACCTCTTGTTCCCGAGGGTTATGTTATGGATGAAGAAACTGCTAGAGACTTCTTAGCTTGCAATGATAGATCTGATCTTAAGAAATTATTAGCTAAGCTTAAAGAAAAGTCTTTGAATGCTAGAATGAAATATGACCCTGCTTTTGCTACTTCACCTATCTTCATTACTGATAAGGATTATGATTTCTCTGCCGATCTTGAGATAATTACTTTGGTTGAATCTGATCCTTTCTATGGCTATGAATCTGAAACCGTTGTGTCACATCTTACTAAATTAAATGATATAGCCACCCTATTCACTAATGATGAGAAAACTCGCTATTACTATATCCTTAAGTTATTTCCATTCTCATTAAAGGGTGATGCTAAAACATGGTTTAATTCTCCTGATCCTGGTTGTGTGCGTAGTCCCCAGGATATGATTTATTACTTGTCTGCTAAATATTTCCCCGCTCATAAGAAACAAGCTGCCTTAAGGGAATTTTCTTTTTACAAATTGAAGAAGAAAGTCTCCCACAAGCTTGGGGGAGGCTTCTCTGATTACTTAATGCTTTGCCTGATCATCCTCTTAAGAAAAATGAAATACTTGATATCTTTTATAATGGACTAACCGATGCTTCCAGAGACCATCTGGATAGTTGTGCTGGTTGTGTTTTCAGGGAAAGAACTATTGATCAAGCTGACTTTCTATTGAATAATAAGTTGACTAATGAAAATAATTGGACACTTCCTGAACCAACTCCTAAGCCAACTCCGAATAAAAGTGGTATTCTATTTCTCAGTCCTGAAGATATGCAAGAGGCAAAGAAATCTATGAAAGAAAAAGGTAATAAAGCCGAAGATGTTAAGAATTTACCACCTATTGAAGAAATACATGGTCTTGATAACCCGACACAGGTAGTAAAGGTAAATTCTCTCTATAGATTTGATAAATGTGAAATCCCATTTACTAAGTTTGCTAGCCAATGCTTGGATGAGTTTGATGACTTTATGGTTAAACAAGAAAACTTCAATGCTTATGTTGGTAGACAATTGAAACACAATGCTGATATGCTTGAACACTTGAGTGATTATATGGCTAATGTTAAAGGTGAACTTAAATTTATTACTAAACATGCTTCTATGGTTACCACTCAAGTAGAACAAGTGCTTAAAGCTCAGAATGATTTGCTCAATGAATTAAATAAGAAGAATGATAATCTTGTTAGAGTTATGACTAGAGGAGGTAAAATGACTCAGGAACCTTTGTATCCTGAGGGCCATCCTAAGAGAATTGAGCAAGATTCTCAGAGAACTATTGTTGATACACCTAGTCCTTCTAAGAAGAAGAAAAAGAAAAGTGATAGGACTTTGCATGCTTCTAGTGAACCCGTTGTTGACACACCTGAGAATCCCAACGATATTTCTATTTCTGATGCTGAAACACAATCTGGTAATGAACATGAACCTAGTGATAATATTAATGATGATGTTCATATTGATGCTCAACCTATCAATGATAATGATGTAGAGATTGAACCTGCTGTTGATCTTGATAACCCACAATCAAAGAATCAACGTTATGATAAGAGAGACTTTGTTGCTAGGAAGCACGGTAAGGAAAGAGAACCATGGGTCCAGAAACCCATGCCTTTTCCTCCTAAACCATCCAAGAAAAAGGATGATGAGGATTTTGAGCGCTTTGCTGAAATGATTAGACCTATGTTTTTGCGTATGCGTTTGACTGATATGCTAAACCTTATGCTAAATACATGAAGGATATATGTACTAATAAAAGAAAGATACCGGAAGCTAAAATTTCCACCATGCTTGCTAATTACACTTTTAAGGGTGGAATACCAAAGAAACTTTGAGATCCAGGAGTACCAACTATACCATGCTCCATTAAAAGAAACTATATTAAAACTGCTTTATGTGATCTTGGAGCCGGTGTTAGTGTTATCTCTCTCTCTTTATATCGTAGACTTGATTTGAATAAGTTGACACCTACTGAAATATCTTTGCAAATGGCTGACAAATCAACTGCTATACCTGTCAGTATTTGTGAGGATGTGCCTATTATGGTTGCAAATGTTACTATTTTAACGGACTTTGTTATTCTTGATATTCCCGAGGATGATAGTATGTCGATTATTCTTGGTAGACCCTTTTTGAATACTCCAGGGGCTGTTATTGATTGCAACAAAGGCAATGTCACTTTTCATGTTAATGGTAATGAGCATACGGTACACTTTCCGAGGAAACAACCTCAAGTCCACAGTATCAATTCTATTGGAAAATTTTCAACAATTACTATTGGAGGTTTTGAATTTCCTCTTCCTACTGTCAAGAAGAAATATGATATTCTTATTGTTGGGGATGTGCATATCCCCGTTGAGGTAACCTAGTGTTATTCGAAATTTCTCCGGTTTCATGTTATTCGAAATGAGTTTGTTAACAAGACCTGATCAACCTTGTTAGTGGATTCCTTTTGATGAACATGAGATGGACGAAGTTAGAAAACACAACTCTCTGTACCCTCCTTTTACTTTCTGTTATTTATATTAAATAAAGCAAAAATAGTATTTTTTCTGTCTGTTTTCTGGATTATCCATGCAATAAAAAATACCCCGAAAATAAAAGTTCTCCATATGCCCTGAAAATTAAATATGCTTTTTTAGAATATTTGAGAATATCTTGCACTGAGAACACACCAGGGGGAGCAGCCACGTGCCCACGAGGGTGGAGGGCGCGCCCCCTGCCTCATGGACCCCACGTGGGTCCCCTCCACTTATCCTTGCACCCACACACTTCTTTTTGCTCCAGAAAAAATCACTAGCTAGCTCAAACCCGAGTTCTTGCCCATCTTGCTGCCATTTTCGATCTCCTTGCTCAAATATCCATTCACAAAACTGCTTTGGGGGATTGTTCTTTGGTATGTGACTCCTCCAATGGTCCAATTAGTTTTTTTCTAATGGTTTATTCATTGCAAATCTTTGCTGCTTAGGTGACCCTGTTCTTGAGCTTGCATGTCAAATTTATGTGGTCAAAAGTAGTTTTAATGCATGATATAGCCCCTAGGCACTTGTAGGAGCAGTTGCTATCAATCTTGTTGAGTTTGGTTCACTTTTATTTTAAGTTACTAAAAATTTCAGAAATTTTCAGAAAAAGATGAAGAGATTTTTGAGGTGCTCATCGAGCCGAAGCTCGAAGGATAAGCAAAGTGAAGAGAACAAGAAGCCCAAATATAATCTCCCTCTTACTGCGGAGGTTCAGCCATGTGAATGGCCTTGTGATGAGTTCTTGTAAGAGGCGGGGATTCATGAAGATTTTTATCATTTGGCTGGGAATGCAGGCATCACCGCCTTCCTCCACGACCAGCGTGAACAGTACCTCTTACTCACCAATATCTTTGTGCAAAATTTCATTTCCAGGCTAGGAGATCAACACCTTCGGTGGAATTTTATTTATATGATGAGCATAAGGAGATGTCACTTTATGATTTTTGTTGGGTCTGTTTGATACCCTTTGAGGACAGCATAGAGGAACCACATCATAATGATGTGGAGGGACTTATTGATATGATTGCTGTAGGGGAAATGAGAAAAGTTTCCGATGCGAGAATTACTAGCATACATTTTTCCTGTTTTATGTTACTTCGCAATATTTGCAAGTAGATGCTTAATTGGTCGCGGGAACTGTGGGAACCTTAGTGCTCCTGATATTGCTATTTTGCGCCATGCCTTGTTTCATGATACTACTTTCAGCTTAGGCGCTATTGTTGCTAGACGGTTAAATCTGAACCGTACAAAGGGCCCCGTCCTAGGAGGCATATCTGCCTCGCGCCTTGCTGCACACTTTAACATACCTATCAGGCATTATGAGGAAGAGGAAAAGTTGTTGCCTCCTATTGCTCTAGGTTATAAGAGTATGGTAGCACATGAGTTTATTGTTAAGGATAAGAATAAGACACTCAAATATAAATGGATATTTAACAAAAATTATTGTGAGTTTATTACCTTGCCTGCGCCCTCTTTGTTTAACATATTTTCAGGCAAGTACCTTGTTCTGCCGGAGGCCATTCATGCCTACCGGAGCCAGATGTCAGCTGCAGAGCCGAAGCCACCATCTGACCCTCACCGTCAGCCTGTTTATCGGTGGAATCCAGAGGAGATCGCCAGCCAGTGGCAATCTGAGGACCCTTCTCAGTACGACCCCAACTACAATTTTGATCCATGGGCATAGACCAACTTAGGCCAAAAGCCTAAGCTTGGGGGAGTACGTATCTCTCACCGACATTACATTTATGTTCACACACTCATGCCAGTTGTCGGTGCCCATACTTTTTCATTGTATCATCCATGCTAGTTTATTTTCATTTTCTCGCTTTCTTCTTGTGTGTTTGAAAAACCTTAAGAAAAACCAAAAAAATTAGTTGTAGCTTTTAGTTAGTTTACTTTCCATGCCTGTAGTAGTAGTAATTAAAAAGAAAACCCAAAAAGATTTCTCATTCTTCTTTCGCTTGTTGGGAGCTTTCCTGTGTAAATAGTTTTGTTTCTTTCCTTTGGGGGTCTAGAGGAGAAGACCATGATGAAAATGTTGAGTGGCTCTTATATGCATTATTGTTGATCTAACAAAGAGCCCATATTACCTTGTCTTCTCCCATGAATTGAATGCTTGTAGATTCCAGCTTAGTCCAATGCACATGCACTATTATTATTATCCACACTATCCGGTTGTGCAAGTGAAAGGCAATAATGACGATATATGATGAACTGATTGAGATGAGAAAAGCTGGTATGAATTCGACCTCTCTTGTTTTTGTAAATATTATCAGTTCATCGTTCCTGATTCAGCCTATTATGGAAGAAACATGTTTGCAATGACAATTAGAGATTGCAGTTGCTTATGACATGCTTAATTAGCTAGGAGTTTATAATGGTTTACCTTGCGTGCCAACATGCTATTAAAATGGTTGTGATGTGGTATGATACAGTGGTATCCTCCTTTGAACGATTCGAGTGGCTTGACTTGGCACATGTTCACGCATGTAGTTGAAACAAAATCAACATAGCCTCTACGATATTTATGTTCATGGTGCATTATATCCTACTCATGCTTGCATTCGGTGTTGATTAATTTTAATGCATGTTTGTAACGCCCCGAGATCGTTGCGCCAGGTGTCTTCCAGTTATTCGCTGTTGTTGCCATGTCATTCGCTTGCATGTTGCATCTTGTCATGCCATCATGTGCATTGCATCATCTTGTTTTAAAAACTTGCATTCATCCGGGTTCCTCCAGTTCTTTCCGTTGTCCATTCTGAGCACAAACACACTTGCACGCGCCCGCGGCACATCCGAAATATTATTTTATAAGTGGCCGGAAAATGTTCTCAGAATGGGTTGAGACTTGGTGTGCGGTCTTGTTATGTTGTAGGTAGGCCGCCTGCCAAGTTCCATCGCATTCGGAGTCCGTTTGATGCCCCAATGGATAAATATAGCGGCAATAGTAGCCGATCTTTTCGTCGGACGTTTTCGGTCTCCGGAAGCCGGGCTGCATCTCTCCCCTCTCCTCTCAGTCCAAGCCCTTCTTCACAGCCCACCTGCAGCCCACCTAAAGCCCCTCTGACCGGAACCATTCGATTGTGATTGGAGGGTCCAGAAACGGCCTCAAACCCCCAACCCTAGCTCCTTCTGCTATATATGGACACCCCCTAGTCCATTTTTGGCCTTCTTCCACCCTCCTCCTCATTTTTCCGCGCAGCCCAACCTCCACCCGCCACTTGTTGCCGTCAGATCCGCTCCGCCGCCGCCACTTGGCCTTCTCCAGCACCGCCACCTCACCGTCGCCACGTGGCGCCACCCCAGTGGGCAGCGCCGCCGCCCCGCCCAACCAGACGAAGCCATGTCGTGCCTGCCTCCCCCCACTTCGCCGCGGCCCTGGAGACCCATCGCGGGCCCGCTCAGGCCCGAGCCGCCCACCGCCGTCGCCCGCAGGCACCCGCGAGCGCCCGAGCCAGGGGCCCGTCTCGAGCGCCCAAGATCTTCCCGAGCGCCGTTGGTGGCCGTCGTCCGCGCCGGAGTCCGCTAGCGCCGTCCCCTGCATCCTCCCGTATCTACGACCCCTGCACCGCCATCCGTCGCTGCCCCACCGTCCCCTGCTTCCGCATCTCGCAGGAGCTGCTGCACCAAGGCCTCGTCGCTGGAACCTTGTCGGTGTCTCCTTCCGACCCAGATCCGGCGCCCCACCGTCGTCGATGCCTGGCCCCGCAGTCACCGGAAACAGACACTTCCGCCTCGCCTCCTTCCGGATCCGGGAAGTCCACAGCCGGATCTGGCTTCCACAGCCGCCGCCCGCCATTGAAGTGCGCCGAATTTGTCCTGCCTCATCCTCGTGAGGAGGTCGGGGACGAGTCCCTCCCATCGTGGGCCTCATAGGTAGAACTGGCCCACCTTCCCCCGTGGCCTGCTGCGGATCGACCTCTCCTCCAGCTGGGCTTGGCCCAAAGTGAGCAGCTCCCAGCACCTCCAATTTCGGCCCGTTTGTTTTTTTCTTTGTCCAGAGAATTTTCCTAATTAACGAGAGAATGCAGTTTTGCAGAAAAGACCTTCGTGTTCATGCATATTATAACTCATCATCCGTGCATCGGTTTAAAATGAATTATATATGAAATATGATTAGAATTTCGTCTAGTTTCATAATATGCCACTTTCATGCATGTTAAAAATGTTTAAACTTGTTGTTTGCTTTGTTTTGCCATATTGCCATGCTAAAATGCCTTAATTCATAACTATTTAACCGTAGCTCCAAACTTAACAAACTTTATGTGTAAATGGGGTAGAAAAATGCATAGATTATCATGGTGACCTTACTTTGCATGTTTAACAACTCTAAAATATGGCTTAGGACAGAACAATACCAAATCTAAATTATGCACATGAGGATTTTTCTGGACTTGTTGCTTGTTGTTCCGGCCTCATTTAAACTTGCCTAGATAGGTAGTTTTCATATGCTTCACCTCTTGCCATGTTAATCAACATTGAATAATATTGTTGGGTACATAAACGAGATCGAACTAAATAACTTGAATGTGGTGTTCCATCAATATGCAACGGAGTTGCATATTGTGCTCCACTTAATTTGTAGGATTGTTTGTGCATTTTGCCATGCCATGCCTCATTTAAACCGGACATGCATCATACTTGGTTGTGCATCATACCATGTTTATGTGATGGTTGTTTACTATGTTGCTTACTTCTTTCCGGGTTGCTTCTCTCGTTAGCTTAGGTTTCGGAGTTGTGAGGATCCGTTCGACTACATCCGTTCGTCTAATTCATGGACTCGTTCTTCCTCCTTGCGGGATCTCAAGCAAGATGACCATACCCTCAAAATCACTTCTATCTTTGCTGGCTAGTTGTTCGCTCTATTGCTATGCCGCGCTACCTACCACTTGCTATATCATGCCTCCCATATTGCCATGTCAAGCCTCTAACCCACCTTTCATAGCAAACAATGTTTGGCTATGTTACCGCTTTTGCTCAGCCCTTCTTATAGCGTTGCTAGTTGCAGGTGAAGATGAAGCTTGTTCCATGTTGGCACATGGATATGTTGGGATATCACAATATCTATTATTTAATTATTTAATGCATCTATATACTTGGTAAAGGGTGGAAGGCTCGGCCTTACGCCCGGTGTTTTGTTCTACTCTTGCCGCCATAGTTTCTGTCATACCGGTGTTATGTTCCTTGATTTTGCGTCCCTTACGTGGTTGGGTGTTATGGGAACCCCTTGACAGTTTGCTTTGAATAAAACTCCTCCTGCAAGGCCCAATCTTGGTTTTACATTTTCCTAACAACCTATCACCTTCCCTTGGGTTCTACAGACTCAAGGGTCATCTTTATTTTAACCCCCCGGCCAGTACTTCTCTAAGTGTTGGTCTGAACCAGAGCACCGTGCACTGTCCCTTGGCAACTTGGGTTATGTTGGTACCTGTACGCTTAGCTTATCCGGTGTTGCCCTGAGAACGAGATATGTGCAGCTCCTATCGGGATGTCGGCACATCGGGCGGTCTTGCTGGTCTTGTTTTACCATTGTCGAAAGGGAAAACTTTGTTTTTGCCACTCTAGTTTTCGCCAACTTTGCTTATGCCACTCTAGAATTTGACATTTCACTTTTGCCACTCTTAGCTATTGACAATACATCACAAATGCCATTTCGTGGCAAAAACGAAAATTTTAGAGTGGCAATTGTGATACATGTCGAAAGCTAAGGGTGGCAAAAGTGAAATGAAAAATTATCGTTTTTTCCACAGAATGGCATTTGTAATGTATTGTCAAAAGCTAAGAGTGGCAAAAGTGAGATGTCAAATTCTAGAGTGGCATAAGCAAAATTGGCTAAAACTAGAGTGGCAAAAACAAAGTTTTCCCTTGTCGAAATGTCTTGTAACCGAGATTCCGAGTCTGATCGGGTCTTCTTGGGAGAAGGAATATCCTTCGTTGACTGTGGGAGCTTGTGATGGGCTAAGTTGGGATGATCGGGGATCTAGCATTTGGGGTTGTCTTCCTTTTATTTTGGTTTCATAGTCGGACCTTGATTGTATTCTGGATGATGTATGTTTATCTTGTATTTGTGTGAAGTGGCGATTATAAGCCAACTCTTTATCCATTTCTTATTCAGTACATGGGATTGTGTGAAGATTACCCCTCTTGCAACAAACCTACCATGCGGCTATGCCTCTAAGTCATGCCCCGACACGTGGGAGATATAGCCGCATTATGGGTGTTACAAGTTGGTATCAGAGCCTTCCCCGACTTAGGAGCCCCCTGCTTGATCGAATCACTGACGTTGTTGAGTCTAGAACAAAATGTTTTGAGTCTTAGGATTATATATATCAGAGAGTAGGATTCTTTTTACTCCTCAGTCCCTTCATCGCTTTGGTGAGGCCTCCTGACGTAGAGTTTTGGCTCTTCTCTCCTCAAATTTCACGAATTTTTTTAGGATCACGTGGGTATCTTGGAATCGTTCCGATGGTTTTGTGACAAGAACATTGTTCTTGGTGCCTCCTGACATTTAGGGGTTGTGGCAGTGTCCCGAGGAGTTGAGCTCTGAGGTGTTGTCGTCACAATTTTATCATTGCAGTTCTGGAATACCTGAGTTCGCCAACATCGAAAATCTCTTTTATGTAGTTGTTGGTGAGATAACCTCGACGCCACCCAGTACTGGGGCGGGAGTTCGGGAGTATTGCCATAACTCGTATAACGGATGCTTTTCGAAGGTTGAGGTAAATGATTTCCGAAGGTTTCTTGGTTATGTGTTGAAGGATGGATATAGCTGGATGTAGGTATTGTTAGTTTTGGGTGAGATATTATGCTTCCCCTGTATCCCCAACACCTGATTGCATAACCAGAAAGTCTCGGGAGTTTATAAGTGGGAATTCAAGTATCACGTAGGATATCCTTCTAACAGACACATGATACGATATGGGATCTATCATATGTTTGTTTCCGGCTTATTTTGCAAGCCAATCCTTTGTTTTGTTTTGAGTTGTGGTATTCGAGTTGCTTCAAAGTCAAATGTCGATTCCATACCTTTTCTAAGTGGTGTTCTCATATTCCTATGTGAATACAAATCCTTCATGATAATCAAGATTGTCTTGTCAATTCTTTCCAACGTGCGTGCTTCTCTTTGAGATGATCTCATCATTCTCCCCATCCGTAAGATCAATTATCAGTTCTTCTCAACGGTGTTTGTTTCATCCGTCCCAAGTTGCCTTTTGTTTTACCCCCCCCCCCCCCCCTTTTTTTTTAAGGACTCAGATTTTGAATCAAGTATCCATCTTATGGTTGTGAAGTTTCTTCATTTTTTCCGTCAATGTTCTTATCCGGTGATTATCATGAAGATTCTAACGGAGCTTCTAGTTCATCATTCTTTGTTCTCTTTCTTCTCTGGTGGATTCAAATCAAGCTTCAGTGTTGATCATATCTTTTTCATTGGTTCACATGCTTTCCATGTTGGAAGTTCTTATCGAAGACTTTCTTATTTATTCACCTCTCGCTATTCATTTGTTCCGGAGTGCTGAAGATATCTCAGAAGATTCGCGTTTCCATTCCTAATTCCGTTCAAGCTGTTTCGAGGTTGTTATCTCCTTTGAGTCATTTAATTCAACCGGTGCGATCTCTCTTCAAAATCATTCCAAAGGTGTGTCTTTTGAGTGGGCCCTAACCCACATGTCTTTTCCCAGGATCTTACCTGACTCTTCTTTTCCCGGTGTTATTCTCAAATTCATTTCAAGTTTGTCGTAAGAATGAATTATCATCAGGCACATGTATTTTTCCAAGATCTATCAAATTCTTTTCATCTTTGGCTCAACCTCTTCGCTTTTGATTCTTCTGGAGTGTCTAAATAATTCATGCTGGTGTTTCTCGTCGTCATTCTCAGATTTTGAAGACCGAAGAAGAGTTCCTCTTAAATTCTTACCCGTTCTTCCAAAGATGCGAAGTTCAAGCTTGATGCCATCATTTCATAATTTTTTCGATTGCGAGAATCCGATTAAGTTGGGTAACGCCAGGGTTTTCCCAGTCACGACGTTGTAAAACGACGGCCAGTGAATTGTAATACGACTCACTATAGGGCGAATTCTTCTGGGGCATCGCTCAAGTATTCTCTAATCAGCTCGTGATCTCTTTGTTCTCTTGTATCTAAATTCTCTCAAGTATCTTCGTTCATTTTGCAATTCTTCCCGGTGAATTGTGCTTTTGTTACTTTCATGTTCAATTCTTACGGTGGTTCGTTCAAGAGTTCTCTTTCTTGGTTATCATATCAATTTATTCGTTGTTTTCAATCCTACCAGCGGATCGTTGAAGACCTTTCTCAAGTTTGCGCTATATCTCTCTTGATCATTTCTACGAGAATAAGTAGTATGCCAAAACCATTGCTTGTCATCAATTTAATTTGGTGAAGGATGCACATAACATAATTCTTATTCTTGCTTCATCCAAGGGATTGATTCATTCTTCCGGAGTTTGTTCACGGTGAGTAAATTCTCGGTCCGAGATGCTTCATCTTTTCTTTTTCGGAGTGCCAAGTTTTCCGCATTATCTCATCACGAAGCTCCATCTAATCATCGCAAGGCTTCACCTTGTGTTTTCAACTTCTCTTTCTTTATATCATCATTTTATTACTGGAGTTCTTCATGGAGGATCAACATGGTGGCTCATCAAGGATTCTTTTCATTCTTCGTTTGCTCTTCAAGTTTTCTCTCGAAGCTAAGATCCGCCAAGCTATACTCTTAAATAAACATGGTGTTCAACACATGTCTTGTTTTGAGGAGTTCAAGCTTTCTTCATCTTGCATTCCAAAGTACAATTCGTCCTACCTTATCATTTGAGGTGGTGTTATGTCATTCGTGACAATTTGAGTTCGTGTTTCATGATTCAACAGTTGTCAAGAATGAGATAGTTAAACCCATCAATTTCTTCGAGCGTGAGCTCTTCTCAATCCATCAATCTCTTCGTTGGAGTATCTTGGTTTAGATTTCACCGAAAGCCTTCCATTGGGAATGTTGCTATTGTGATGCTTATCAATGATCCAACCTTCTCCTTCCTATCCCGGTGAAATAAGCTTCTCGTCTCCTTGTTGATATAAATCCAATATATTGTTTCCGTAGTGGCAGAATTTCGCCTCAATTTTGAGAAGTTTTCCATAAGCCCACTACAAGCTTATTCTTTTCGTTGTTGATTCTTCCAACAACTCTGTTCAATCCATCTTTGTAAGGATGCTCTTTCTAATTCAATTATGGGAGAAGTTGTCATTTTCTTCTCTGTCCCTTTATCCCAACAATCTAGCTTCTATTCTTTTGTTCCGGAAGCATTGTGATGTTGCTCTCTTCACTCTTCACTCGAATTGTGAGGATCATGTTCTTTCCTTTTGCTTATTCATTTAACAGGAGTGTCGTGTTTTCTTTTGAGCTCTCTCATCTTATCAAGTTTTGCCACCCTTCTCAACCGGAGTGCCGTCTGAAATCTTTCTTACACCTTGTGCCATACTTTCAATAGTTCCGGAGGCAGTATGTTGTTGATCTCATCAACTATCCTCTCATCTTGTCAAGTTCATGTTCAATTCCTTCCATTTTCAGTCGGAGTGCTGCCCAAATTACATTCTTTTTCCTTCTCTATCTTGTTTTAACCGGAGTGTTGTGTCTATCATTCCACTTCTAACCGGACTCTCATCCAAGTGCTTTCTTTTTGTCAAGCTCATATTCTTTACCTTCCTTTTCCAACCGGAGTGTTGTTGTAATTGATCCTTATCGTTCCTTGTACATCTCATTTCTACCGGAGTGCTTGCATGTACTTCTTGTCCATTGCAACCCTTTTTTCTTATGTCTTTCAACCTACAAGGTTCTAGTAGTGTTCTTTGTTCCTCTTTTCTAACAGAGTGTTTTCAACTTTGTTCATCTCCGTTGTTTTGTTTCTTTCAATTTGTTCAACCTCGCAAGGTTCTTTGGTTTCACTCATTTGTCAAGGAAGCAACTTAGTTTTACCTCTTCTCTTCCTCTTCCATTTCCCTCTGGTGCCATCCTAGATCTCGGGACGAGATCCTCTCGTAGTGGTGGAGTGTTGTAACGCCCCGAGACCATTGCGCCAGGTGTCTTCCAGTTATTCGCTGTTGTTGCCATGTCATTCGCTTGCATGTTGCATCTTGTCATGCCATCATGTGCATTGCATCATCTTGGTTTAAAAACTTGCATTCGTCCGGGTTCCTCCAGTTCTTTCCGTTGTCCATTCTGAGCCCAGAGACACTTGCACGCGCCCGCGGCATATCCAAAATATTATTTTATAAGTGGCTGAAAAATGTTCTCGGAATGGGTTGAGAGTTGGTGTGCGTTCTTGTTATGTTGTAGGTAGGCCGCCTGCCAAGTTTCATCGCATTCGGAGTCCGTTTGATGCCCCAACGGATAAATATAGCGGCAATAGTAGCCGGTCCTTTCGTCGGACGTTTTCGGTCTCCGGAAACCGTGCCGGGCTGCATCTCTCCCCTCTCCTCTCAGTCCAAGCCCTTCTTCACAGCCCACCTGCAGCCCACCTAAAGCCCCTCTGACCGAAACCATTCGATTGCGACCGGAGGGTCCAGAAACGGCCTCAAACCCCCAACCCTAGCTCCTTCTGCTATATATGGACACCCCCTAGTCCATTTTTGGCCTTTTTCCACCCTCCTCCTCATTTTTCCGCGCAGCCCAACCTCCACCCGCCACTTGTCGCCGTCAGATCCGCTCCGCCGCCACCACTTGGCCTTCTCCAGCGCCGCCACCTCGCCGTCGCCATGTGGCGCCACCCCAGTGGGCAGTGCCGCCGCCCCGCCCAACCAGACGAAGCCACGTCGCGACTGCCTCCCCCCACTTCGCCGCAGCCCTGGAGACCCATCGCGGGCCCGCCCGGGCCCGAGCCGCCCACCGCCGTCGCCCGCAGGCGCCCGCGAGCGCCCGAGCCAGGGGCCCGTCCCGAGCGCCGCTGGTGGCCATCGTCCGCGCCGGAGTCCGCTAGTGCCGTCCCCTGCATCCTCCCGCATCTACGACCCCTGCACCGCAATCTGTCGCCGCCCCACCGTCCCCTGCTTCCGCATCTTCCCGGAGCTGCTGCGCCAAGGCCTCGTCGCTGGAACCTTGTCGGTGTGTCCTTCCAACCCAGATCCGGCGCCCCACCGCCGTCGATGCCTGGCCCCGCAGTCGCCGGAAACGGACACTTCCGCCTCGCCTCCTTTCGGATCCGGCAAGTCCACGGCCGGATCTGGCTTCCACAGCCACCGCCTGCCGTCGAAGTGCGCCGAATTCGTCCTGCCTCATCCTCGTGAGGAGGTCGAGGACGAGTCCCTCCCATCGTGGGCCTCGTAGGCAGAACCGGCCCAGCCTCTCCTCCAGCTGGGCTTGGCCCAAAGTGAGCAGCTCCCAGCGCCTCCAATTTCGGCCCGTTTGTTTTTTTCTTTGTCCAGAGAATTTGCCTAATTAACCAGAGAATGCAGTTTTGTAGAAAAGACCTTCATGTTCATGCATATTATAACTCATCATCCGTGCATCGGTTTAAAATGAATTATATATGAAATATGACTAGAATTTCGTCTAGTTTCATAATATGCCACTTTCATGCATGTTAAAAATGTTTAAACTTGTTGTTTGCTTTGTTTTGCCATATGCCATGCTAAAATGCCTTAATTCATAACTATTTAACCGTAGCTCCAAACTTAACAAACTTTATATGTAAATGGGGTAGAAAAATGCATAGATTATCATGCTGACCTTACTTTGCATGTTTAACAACTCTAAAATATGGCTTAGGACAGAACAGTACCAAATCTAAATTATGCACATGAGGGTTTTTCCGGACTTGTTGCTTGTTGTTCCGGCCTCATTTAAACTTGCCTAGATAGGTAGTTTTCATATGCTTCACCTCTTGCCATGTTAATCAACATTGAATAATATTGTTGGGTACATAAACGAGATCAAACTAAATAACTTGAATGTGATGTTCCATCAATATGCAACGGAGTTGCATATTGTGCTCCACTTAATTTGTAGGATTGTTTGTGCATTTTGCCATGCCATGCCTCATTTAAGCTGGACATGCATCATACCATGTTTATGTGATGGTTGTTTACTCTGTTGCTTGCTTCTTTCCGGGTTGCTTCTCTCGTTAGCTTCGGTTTCGGAGTTGTGAGGATTCGTTCGACTACATCTGTTCGTCTACTTCATGGACTCGTTCTTCCTCCTTGCAGGATCTCAAGCAAGATGACCATACCCTCAAAATCACTTCTATCTTTGCTGGCTAGTTGTTTGCTCTATTGCTATGCCACGCTACCTATCACTTGCTATATCATACCTCCCATATTGCTATGTCAAGCCTCTAACCCACCTTTCCTAGCAAACCGTTGTTTGGCTATGTTACCACTTTTGCTCAGCCCTTCTTATAGCATTGCTAGTTGCAGGTGAAGATGAAGCTTGTTCCATGTTGGCACATGGATATGTTGGGATATCACAATATCTCTTATTTAATTATTTAATGCATCTATATACTTGGTAAAGGGTGGAAGGCTCGGCCTTATGCCTGGTGTTTTGTTACACTCTTGCCGCCCTAGTTTTCGTCATAGCAATAACCTTGGTTTTACATTTGCCTAACAACCTATCACCTTCCCTTGGGTTTTGAATAAAACTCCTCCAACAAGGCCCAACCTTGGTTTTACATTTGCCTAACAACCTATCACCTTCCCTTGGGTTTTGCAGACTCAAGGGTCATCTTTATTTTAACCCCCCCGGCCAGTACTTCTCTAAGTGTTGGTCCGAGCCAGAGCACCGTGCACTGTCCCTTGGCAACTTGGGTTTTGTTGGTACCTGTACGCTTAGCTTATCCGGTGTTGCCCTGAGAACGAGATATGTGCAGCTCCTATCGGGATGTCGGCACATCGGGCGGTCTTGTTGGTCTTGTTTTACCATTGTCAAAATGTCTTGTTACCGAGATTCCGAGTCTGATCGGTTTTTCTTGGGAGAAGGAATATCCTTCGTTGACCGTGGGAGCTTGTGATGGGCTAAGTTGGGACGATCGGGGATCTAGCATTCGGGGTTGTCTTCCTTTTATTTTGGTTCCGTAGTCGGACCTTGATTGTATTCTGGATGATGTATGTTTATCTTGTATTTGTGTGAAGTGGCGATTGTAAGCCAACTCTTTATCCCTTTCTTATTCAGTACATGGGATTGTGTGAAAATTACCCCTCTTGCGACAAACCTACCATGCGGCTATGCCTCTAAGTCATGCCCCCACACGTGGGAGATATAGCCGCATTGTGGGTGTTACAATGTTCATGACTGTTGTCGCTCTCTAGCTGGTCGCTTCCCAGTCTTTGTCTAGCCTTCACTTGTACTAAGCGGGAATACTGCTTGTGCATCCAATTCCATGAACCCCAAAGTTATTCCATATGAGTCCACCATAACTTCCTATATACGGTATCTACCTGCCGTTCCAAGTAAATTTGTATGTGCCAAACTCTAAACCTTCAAATAAACATTCTATTTTGTCTGCTTGAATAGCTCATGTATCAACTAGGGGTGTCTGTATCCTCCATGCTAGGCGGGTTATTCTCAAGAGGAGTGAACTCTACTCCTCACTCATGAGAAAATGGCTGGTCACCTGGATGCCCAGTCCCATGCTCAAATCAAATCAAAATAATTGCAAACAAAACTCCCCCAGGATTGTTGTTAGTTGGAGGCTCTCGTTGTTTCGGGCAAGCCATGGATTGATGCTTGTTGGTGGTGGGGGAGTATAAACTTTACCATTCTGCTTGGGAACCGCCTATAATGTGTGTAGCATGGAAGATATCGAGATCTCTCGGTTGTTATGTTGACAATGGAAGTATACCGCTCAAAATATTATTCATCTCTATTTCAAAATCGAGCTCTGGCACCTCTACAAATCCTTACTTCCCTCTGCGAAGGGCCCATCTATTTACTTTTATGTTGAGTCATCATCCTCTTATTAAAAAGCACAAGTTGGAGAGCACCGTTGTCAATTGCATCCATTACTGTTAGTTTACATTGAGTATGACTTGACTGGATCTCTTTTACCATGAATTACAATGTCTAGTCATTCCTTGATCTTTAAAGGTGCTCTGCATTTATGTTTTGCGGTCTCAGAAAGGACAAGCGAGATACCATCTTGTTATATCATATTATGATTGTTTTGAGAAAGTGTTGTCATCCGAGATTTATTATTATTGCTCGCTAGTTGATTATGCCATTGATATGAGTAAACATGAGACCTAAATGTTATTGTGAATATGGTTAGTTCATAATATTTGCTGAAAACTTGAATGCTGGCTTTACATATTTAAAACAACAATAGCAAACCGAGTTTGTAAAAGTTTTTCTTTATCGCTTTCAGTTTATCAACTGAATTGCTTGAGGACAAGCAAATGTTTAAGCTTGGGGGAGTTGATACGTCTCCGTCGTATCTACTTTTCCAAACACTTTTGCCCTTGTTTTGGGCTCAAACTTGCATGATTTGAATAGAACTAACCCGGCTGACGCTATTTTCAGCAGAATTGCCATGGTGTTATTTTTGTGCAGAAATAAAAGTTCTCGGAATGACCTGAAAATCAACGGAGATTATTTTTGGATATGTAAAAAATAATGGAAGAAGAATCCACGTCAGGGGGGCACACCCTGTCCACGAGGGTGGGGGCACGCCTACCCCCTGGGCACGCCCCTGCCTCGTGGGGCCCCTGACGCTCCACCGACCTCAACTCCAACTCCATATATTCGTGCTCGGGGAGAAAAAAATCAAAGAGAAGGATTCATCGCGTTTTACGATACGGAGCCGCCGCCAAGCCCTAAACTCTCTCGGGAGGGCTGATCTGGAGTCCGTTCGGGGCTCCGGAGAGGGGAATCCGTCGCCATCGTCATCATCAACCTTCCTCCATCACCAATTTCATGATGCTCACCGCCGTGCGTGAGTAATTCCATCGTAGGCTTGCTGGACGGTGATGGGTTGGATGAGATTTATCATGTAATCGAGTTAGTTTTGTTAGGGTTTGATCCCTAGTATTCACTATGTTCTGAGATTGATGTTGCTATGACTTTGCTATGCTTAATGCTTGTTACTAGGACCCGAGTGCCATGATTTCAGATCTGAACCTATTATGTTTTCATGAATATATGTGAGTTCTTGATCCTATCTTGCAAGTCTATAGTCACCTATTATGTGTTATGATCCGTTAACCCTGAAGTAACAATAATCGGGACCATTACCGGTGATGACCGTAGTTTGAGGAGTTCATGTATTCACTATGTGTCACTGGTTTGGTCCGGTACTCTATTAAAAGGAGGCCTTAATATCCCTTAGTTTCCGATAGGACCCCGCTGCCATGGGCGGGTAGGACAAATGATGTCATGCAAGTTCTTTTCCATAAGCACGTATGACTATATTCGGAATACATGCGTACATTACATTGATGAACTGGAGCTAGTTCTGTGTCACCTATATTATAACTGTTGCATGATCGATCGTATCCGACATAATTCTCCATCACTGATCCAATGCCTACGAGCTTTTCATATATTGTTCTTCGCTTATTTACTTTTCCGTTGCTACTGTTACAATCACTATAAAACCAAAAATATTACTTTTGCTACTGTTACCACTATTATCATATTACTTTGCTACTAAATACTTTGCTGCAGATATTAAGTTTCCAGGTGTGGTTGAATTGACAACTCAGCTGCTAATACTTGAGAATATTCTTTGGCTCCCCTTGTGTCGAATCAATAAATTTGGGTTGAATACTCTACCCTCGAAAACTGCTGCGATCTCCTATACTTGTGGGTTATCAATGCCACAGCTCTCATTTCCCCCCTCTCCGGTGCAGAAAGCAGCACTCTTTCCCCTCTTCTCGCCGATGGGAAAGATGGCCGAGAAGTACCCAGGCGACGGCGCGGCGGCGAATGGCTTCGGCCGCCGCCACCTCCAAGAGGTGGAGGCACGGCTACTATACGAGGCGGAGTACCCGGCGCCCCCGGACATGCAGGTGCCGGAGACGTGGAGGGTGAGCGTCGGCGGCATCCCGGTGCCCGAAGGGGCGGGACGGCGCAGCGAGATCGCCCGCGTTCACTCCTCCCTGACAGACGAAAAGCGGAACGAGCCGCGCTACGCCGCCGACAGCCACACCCTCTGGACGATGTACTTTGAGCACCGCCGCGAGGAGCAGATCGCCTCCATCAACAGCTTCATCCCGCGGGGCCGCCACAACACCGACGGGCGGCGTGAGTGGTGGGGAGTTCCGGGCTGCACCCTCGAGGCCGTCCTCGACCACATCAAGACCGGCAACGTGCCACACCTCGAGTACCCAGAGTGGTTGTCCTTCTCTCGCCGCCGTGGTAGCTCCTGGATGCCGCAGCGGATGGAGCCGGGATCGTTGTCGATGTCAAAATCGGTGGATCTCGGGTAGGGGGTCCCGAACTGTGCGTCTAAGGTGGATGGTAACAGGAGGCGGGGGACACAATGTTTACCCAGGTTCGGGCCCTCTCGATGGAGGTAATACCCTACTTCCTGCTTGATTGATCTTGATGATATGAGTATTACAAGAGTTGATCTACCATGAGAACGGAGAGGCTAAACCCTAGAAGCTAGCCTATGGTATGATTGTTGTTGTCCTACGGACTAAACCCTCCGGTTTATATAGACACTGGAGGGGTCTAGGGTTACACAGAGTCGGTTACAAGGGAGGAGATCTACATATCCGAATTGCCAAGCTTGCCTTCCACGCAAAGGAGAGTCCCACCCGGACACGGGACGAAGTCTTCAATCTTGTATCTTCATAGTCCAACAGTCCGGCCAAGGGATATAGTCCGGCTGTCCAAGGACCCCCTAATCCAGGACTCCCTCAGTAGCCCCTGAACTAGGCTTGAATGACGATGAGTCCGGCGCGCAGATTGTCTTCGGCATTGCAAGGCGGGTTCCTCCTCCTAATACTCCATAGAAGATTTTGAACACAAGGATAGTGTCCGGCTCTGCAAAACAAATTCCACATACCACCGTAGAGAGTATAATATTTCTACAAATCTAATCTGCTGACAACTTTTCATAACGTGACATCATGCCATGGCCCCGGTTATTATTCGAACCGTTTTTCTCAACCAGCTACTACACATATTGCGAGGCGGTTTTCTTGTCATGTCTTGTCGAAGCAGAGATCGTGTCCCCATATCCCGGGAACCTCATCAATACGGGTGTGGGTAACCCAACCTTGCCATCAATCACGACGCTTGGGGAATAAGCGAGTTTTACCAGGCAAGTGGGGAGGCACGCAGTTTCTACCGCCCTTATAAAGGGATAAGGACTCCTCATTTTACCCACGCCTTCTTCTTCCCTGCCCATCCATTCCCGCGCACTCGAGCTCCAGCGCCCAAGTTTGCAGCTTCTCCGCAAAAACACTCCGAACATGTCCGGAGCGGGAGGCAAGTGGATGGCATCCTTCGTTACGGAGGAGAACATCACGAAGCTCCGGGAAGCCGGATACTTGGTCGCAGATATCACGCACCGGCTCCCAGGCACGGGGCAGATCGTTCCTACCCCCGAGCCCCACGAAAGGGTTGTATTCCTTACCCATTTCGTCCGCGGGCTGTGATTTCCCCTCCACCCATTTGTTCGCGGGCTCATGTTCTACTACGGGCTGGACTTCCATGATCTGGCCCTCAATTTCATCCTCAACATCTCGGCGTTTATCGTCTTGTGCGAGGCTTTCCTCCGCATCAAGCCCCATTTCGGCCTGTGGCTGAAGACCTTCAATGTTAAACCGAAGGTGGTGAGCGGCCAGCAAGCAGAGTGCAGAGGTGCCATGGTGGGAAAAATGCCCAACGTCACCTGGCTCGAAGGCTCCTATGTGGAGACCGTGAAGGGGTGGCAATCGGGGTGGTTCTACATCACCGAGCCGCGGGACACCAACTGGGTGGCGGCCCCCGAATTCCGATCCGGCATCCCCATGCGGCTTACCTCCTGGAAAGAGAAGGGCTTATCTTGGGGTTCGTCGGTGGAGCCGACCGGACTCCAGAACTGTGTTAAAAACATGATAAGCAAGAAAATCAAGCTTGCCAATGTGGTCCAGGTCATGCTCTTTCGCCGGATCCTCCCGTGTCAAAGATGGGCATTCAATATGTGGGAGTTCGACTCGGCTAGGCACCAGACGCTGCGAGAGCTCTTCGACACGACGCACCAGGACATCTGGAGGGTGTTGTTCAAGTCTGCTGAGGTACCTCCTCCCCTTATCAAGGACCGCGGACTCAGCGCAAAGCGCCCTGCTAATCCGGTAAGCTCCTTATATCTCATAAGGCGTTTCTTTCCCTAGTATAATTATGTGAGGGATCTGAGCCTCCACATTATTTGACAGGAATGGGTCGCGACAGCGGAGCGGATCGACTGTCCGGCCCCATTGCCCGAAGATCCAGCAAGTACTCTCCTGACGGAGATGCTGGTTCCGGCGCCCTATGAGGCGCCGGAGAAGAAGGCCAAGAAGAAGGCCACGGGGACCAGGAAAGGTCTCCGGTGCAAGGTTGTATTAGACTCATCGTCCGATAACACCGAGACGTCCTCCTCCCACGAAGACGAGGAGGAGGAAGAGGAAAGTTCTCCCCATCCAGCCGAGGGAGATAAGAAAAGGAAGAGCGCCCCATCCTGGGAGGCCGAAGGGTCCAAGAAGGGAAGAACCCTCCTTCCGGACCGCTCCGCCGCGTTCAACGACGAGGAGTGGTTGCCCAGGGACAAGCCCCTGGCGAAGTCGTAAGTATCCGGACAAGCCCCAGGTATATTTCGTTTTATTGTTTCTTATCATGCCGAACATGATCATGCAGCCCACCCAAGGACCATCTCGACGTATCCTCTTCAGATGGGTCTTTGGGCATGTCGGAGATGAACAATGATTCGCTCCCGACCGCCTCCTCCCCCCGCCCTACGGACGACGCCGAAGTGTTGTCCCGAAGGGCACCAAACCAAGGGAAGGTAGTTCTGGGGGCGCCCCAAGGCGACCTCCCAGACACTGGGCGCATGGGAGGCAAGGCTCCCATGGGCCCTAATGACGGGGGCAGCAAGTCCGGCCCCTGGCCAAATACTGCGCCGAAACCTCCAGTGGTTCTGGACTCTGTCAGGCGACCCCTCACTAAGAGGGGTGAGCCGTCTGTGCCGATGGCCTCTGTCTATCCAGAGGCACTGGACAACTTGCTGAAAGCGCTTCGTGGCGCTTCCATTGACGAAGAGCACGGCACTGTCATGAGTGCGGTGGTAGAGAAGGTTCGGTCCGCTAAAAGCGGACTGACTGAAGCCTGTGCTAGCCTCCTAACGAGCTTTGAGGTAAGTAATCAATTTATAAGAAAATGTTATAGCATAGACAGTAGCCCCTGATGCTCTGTTTGGCGTTTGCGAAGAAAGGCCGAACAGGGGATCAAATAATAATCACAGGAGTTTAATCAGAATATGTCTTATGTGAATAAGCAGGATTCGCTGCTGGCCGCTGCCGCTCGCACTGCGGAGGTCTCCGCACTGAAGCGGGACCTTGAGCGGACCAAAAAAGAGCTCAGCCTTACCAAGAGGCAGCTCGAAGAGAACAAAGGTAAGTAATACCCGTCCGTATATTGATAAGGAATAAAAAAGAATGTGGTTGTTAAGTCACAGGATCATCATGAATTTTGCTAGGGGCCACGACCGAAGTGGCGGCCCTGAAGGAGGCATTGTCCGAGGCCGAAGACAAAGCGGCCAAGGAGCGCACCGAGCGCGAGAAGCAAGAGGCTCGAGTCGGCGAGGTGCAGCAAGAGCTCCAGGATTTCGTCAAAAAATATGAGTCCTTGGAGAGTGACTCTAAGACGCAAGGGTCTGAGCTTGCGAAGGCCCTTGAGAACGCAAAAAATGCCAAGGCCAAAGCCCACAAGGCCCTCCAGGAGCTTCAAGCGGTCCAGAAGATAGCGGCGGGTAAGGAATTCATTATGCAAAGCAAGCATGTGAAGGAAACTTTCCTTTTACTTACAGAGTTCGGAGCTCTCCAGGAGCGTTCGCAGATCTTCCCCGCAGTGTGTCCGATGCCACGGAATTTTACCGGGACGAGGAAGGGAGCTCGATGGAGAAGTTGTTCTGGTCTCAGTATACTGGGACCGAACATCCGATGCCCTTCAACAACCAGTTGAAGCAACTGGTCGAGCTTCACAAGGCGGCCAAACAGGCCATGAAGGGCCTCATAGTCCGGATGTGGCCTGGCGAGCCCCTGCCTGGCAGCTACTTCGGCCTGGTGAGGCGGCTTGTGAATGCCTGCCCACGGCTTGAAGTCATAAAGCGGTCCGTCTGCATTGAGGGTGCGCGCAGGGCTTTTGCTCGAGCGAAAGTGCACTAGGCGAAGATGGACGCCGAGAAGCTGGTGAAGGAGGGTCCACCGGAGGGCAAGGAGCATCGCCGCCCCGAAAAGTATTATAACAGCGTCCTGAAGGGTGCCTGCCTTGTGGCGGAGGAATGTTATAAGGATGTAATATTTGAATGAATGTACTCATGTGATCCTGTAATATGAAAACGAGTTCATGTGCGCTATATAACGCTTGTTGATTTAAAATATTACCTTCTGTGCGGCCGTTTATAAAATCTGAGAGTTGGCTAGTCGTCGGCTTCTGCCCCATGTAGCTAGTATTGAGGTGTTCGGGATAAATCTGATCACTCTTTATCCCAGTTTTGGACCCTTCGAAGGAGGTGTTCAGCACAATGAACCAGGCAATCAGACTATAAAGCTTTATCACTCTCACTTAGCCATAGAAGTCTATAATTTTAAATTTTGGCGAAGCCCCTAGTATTCGGAAGGCCGAACTTGGGGCACTATGAACACCTAAATCGGACAAGGCCGACTCCTTGCCTGAAGCGGAAAAAATCTTTAGGGATTTGGGACCTCTCGAACAGCGACCAGCTCTCGCCGCATCATGACAGTCAGTTTTCGGCTTTCTCTACTGAGATGCTCATCCGGAAGAACCGGGACACAATCGCAGTAGTTCTCCCAGTGCTACCTTAGCCAATATAGCGGAATGTAAGGCACCAAAACATGGGAGCCGGGCAAACCCAACTATTGACCCAAGACATGATTCGGAGCTGATGCATATAATACTATAAGTTCGGGGTGCCGCACTGTCGAAAGTGTTCGGACTTTTCTTGCCGTGTTATGAGGTACACTGAAGCCCCTGGCGTACTGAACGTACCAGAATGTACGGGAGCAACTTGTCATGAATAGACAAACAAGAAAAAAAGAAGATGAAGAAATGTAATAATAAGCTAACGTTGTGCATTGTTATTTAGAGGATACGTCAAAGCGTATGTGTATAAGTAGTACAATAAGCAAAAATAGGACTATCTGACATGTCCGATCCAAGGGTGAGCTGCGTGCGGGGTATGTAAAACAGGTATAACAATCGTTATGAGAGACCACATGGGGGTTCCCTTGTACGTCAAAGCTTCTTGCTCCCTTGGTGCTTCCCTCCCGTGATGGGTCCGATGATCTAGCTATCGGAGAGGGCCTCCAGAGAATAGGGTCCTGAAAGGAAGAAAATGATAAAGATATACTGGTCCTGAGGCGGTTAAACCGCGTTGTGGGACGTGCCATAGCTGTGCCTCCGCCTATACCCATGGTATCTTTAGTGCGTAGTTATGTACGCGCGGCGCAAATTTCGTCGCTTGACTGGGACTAGGACGGAGGCCGAATTGCTAGGCGAGCTCTAAACGCACCTGGTGATTCTGTTGCAGGTTATTCCGGACTTGCTTGAATGTGTCTGTGGACCTTGTCGCCAAATTGGCGGTTTGCCTCAAAAGGCTGCTTTGCGCTTCTACTGCAAGAGCCGCAGTGTGCTCCTCCGTGCGCAGCGAGCGTTCTGTGTTTCCATTAACTGTTATAACCCCGCGAGGTCCTAGCATTTTGAGCTTGAGGTATGCATAATGCGGTACCGCATTGAATCTAGCGAATGCGGTTCATCCGAGTAGTGCGTGATAGCCACTGTGAAAGAGGACGATATTGAAGATTAACTCTTCGCTTTGGAAGTTATCCGGAGATCGAAGACCATTTTCAGTGTGATTGAGCCCGTGCAACAGGCCTCTACACCTGGTATGACACCTTTGAAGGTGGTTTTTGTGGGTTTGATCCTCAAGGGGTCTATACCCATTTTGCGCATCGTATCCTGATAAAGCAGTTTCAGGCTGCTGCCATGGTCCATAAGGACTCGAGTGAGGTGGAATCCGTCAATGATAGGATCAAGGACCAATGCGGCAGAGCCGCCATGACGGATACTAGTGGAGTGGTCCCTGCGATCAAAAGTGATCGGACAAGAAGACCATGGGTTGAACTTTGGGGCGACTGGCTCCATCGCGTAGACGTCCCTGAGTGCGCGCTTCCGTTCCCGCTTGGGGATATGGGTTGCGTATATCATGTTCACCATTTTCACTTGGGGAGGAAATTTCTTCTGTCCTCCTGTGTTCGGCAGTCGGGGCTCCTCCTCGTCGTCGCTATGCAGCCCTTTTTCCTTGCTTTCGGCATTCAACTTGCCGGCCTGTTTGAACACTCAGCATTCTCCGTTGGTGTGGTTGGCTAGCTTATCGGGGGTGCCGTGAATTTGACACAAGCGGTCGAGTATGCGGTCCAAACTGGACGAGCCCGGATTGTTTCTTTTGAACGGCTTTTCGCTGATGAATTTAGAGCCACTGAATCCGGCATTGACTGTCGTGTCTTCGACGTTATCGCCGTTGTCGCGGTGCTTGTATCTGTTGCGACGTGACTTGCCGTTGCTGTCTCTGGCCTCCGATGTGCCAGGGTTGCTTGTTGTGTTGTTGCTACGAGCCAACCAGCTATCCTCGCCCGCGCAGAAGCGGGTCATGATTGTTGTGAGAGCTGCCATGGACTTTGGATTCTCTTGGCCGAGATGTCTGGCGAGCCACTCGTCACGGATGTTATGTTTAAAGGCCGCTAGGGCTTCGGCATCCGGACAGTCCACAATTTGTTTTTTTGTTAGGAACCGAGTCCAAAATTTCCTGGCTGACTCTCCGGGCTGTTGTGTTATGTGACTTAAATCATCAGCATTCGGTGGTCGCACATAAGTGCCCTGGAAGTTGTCCAGGAATGCGTTGGCCAGGTTCTCCCAACTTCCGATGGAGTTTGCTGGCAAGATATTTAGCCAATGCCGAGCTGGTCCTTTGAGTTTAACGGGAGGTACTTGATGGCGTGTAGATCATCCCCGCGGGCCATGTGAATGTGGAGGAAGAAATCCTCTATCCATACCGCGGGGTCAGTAGTACCATCGTATGATTCAATGTTCACGGGTTTAAACCCTTCTGGGAATTCATGATCCATTACTTCATTAGTGAAGCATAGGGGGTGTGCGGCGCCTCTGTACCGGGCTATGTCATGACGCAGTTCATATGAGTCTTGTCTACTGTGTTCGGCCCGACCGGATTTGCTTTTGGTATATCCGGCATGACGGTCGTCGTCATGTGTTGGGGCGCGCCCTCGTGATCCGAAGATCGATCTTTTGTGTCCTGCTTTATTTTCCAATACGTCTCGCAGATCCTGCGTGCTACCCCGGGCCTTGCTGTTTTTTTTGACTAGCGACGGGGTGCGGGCTGGACTTCGGGCTTATATGCCACTTTGTCCCGGCCACGAGGTGGCCGGTCTGCCGCATCATACACTGGAAGCGCAGGCTTTAATGCTTCCTCTTCAAGTTGGGGTAGCAACCTGCGCTTTGGGAAACTTTTGATTGGGCGCTCGAGTTCGTGTTCCTCGGCTGCCAGGACATCAGTCCATCTATCCGCTAACAGATCTTGCTCAGCTTGAAGCTGTTGTTGCTTTTTCTTCAGGCTTTTTGCTGTGGCAATAAGCCAGCGCTTGAAGCGCTCCTGTTCGACGGGATCCTCAGGCACGATAAATTCTTCGTCGCCGAGGCTCACCTCATCTTCGGAGAGAGGCATGCGATTGTCATCCTATGATTCTCCGTCTGCTGCATGTTCCTTAGGGCTGGCTTGCCCATCCTCCTGCTCAAAGCCTGGCTGGAGGGGATTGTCTTCGTCTTCCGCACTATTTGCAGCGTTATTGTCTCCTGTGCCGGTATCTTTGTTTTTGCTATGGCGGGGCTTAGAGCGACGCCGATGACGGCGGTTCTTGGATTGCTTCTCGGGGGGATTATCCTCCGTTTCCTTATTGCCATCGCTTTCTTTTGGGGTGTCCACCATGTATATATCATACAATGAGGTGGCAGTCCAGCGCCCTGTGGGCGGTGGTTCCTGTTCGTCTCCCGCATCGTCGTCCATACCGTCGATGTCTTCGGAGTTGAAGTCGATCATGTCGGTTAGGTCGTCGACAGTGGCTACTAAGTGGGTGGTGGGTGGGGAACGAATTTCTTCGCCGTCCGCTTCCCACTCGAGCCGGACATAGTTCGGCCATGGGTCTCCTGACAAGGAGAGAGACCGTAATGAGTTTAGCACGTCGCCTAGGGGCGAGTGCTGAAAGATATCCACGGAGGTGAAGTCCATGATCGGTGCCCAATCAGATTGGATGGGCACGGACGTGAGCGATTCGGAGTCTGTGGCCGGGGACGAATCCGAGTGTCCGGCAACACAGGTCTCATAGGAGGTGAAGTCAGTATTCGGCTCTATGGCCGCTGAGTGTGCGTCCTCCGTGGCGGGGTCCATCCACCCGTCCTCGGACGGCATGATCTGTTCCGGATTGAGGGCCGGAGTAGTTACAGGTGTGATCTCCCGAACACTATCCGATGGCAGAGCTAAATCATGCTCATCATGACTGTGCGGCGCACCTGACATGGGTTCGAATCCGTCGAAGATCAAGTCTCCGCGGATGTCGGCGGTATAGTTCAAGCTTCCAAACCTGACCTGATGGCCAGGGGCATAGCTCTCTATCTGTTCCAGATGGCCGAGCGAGTTGGCCCGCAGTACGAAGCCGCCGAATACGAAGATCTGTCTGGGGAGGAAAACCTCACCCTGGATCGCATCGTTGCCGATGATCAAAGGAGCCATCAAGCCTTATGGTGACGACACAGTGGAACTCTCAATGAAAGCACTAATGTCGGTGTCAAAACCGGCGGATCTCGGGTAGGGGGTCCCGAACTGTGCGTCTAAGGTGGATGGTAACAGGAGGCGGTGGACACAATGTTTACCCAGGTTTGGGCCCTCTCGATGGAGGTAATACCCTACTTCCTGCTTGATTGATCTTGATGATATGAGTATTACAAGAGTTGATCTACCACGAGATCGGATAGGCTAAACCCTAGAAGCTAGCCTATGGTATGATTGTTGTTGTCCTACAGACTAAACCCTCCGATTTATATAGACGCCGGAGGGGGCTAAGGTTACACAGAGTCGGTTACAAGGGAGGAGATCTACATATCTGAATTGTCAAGCTTGACTTCCACGCAAAGGAGAGTCCCACCTGGACACGGGATGAAGTCTTCATCTTGTATCTTCATAGTCCAACAGTCCGGCCAAGGGATATATAGTCCGGCTGTCCGAGGACCCCCTAATTCAGGACTCCCTCAATCGTCGGGCTCCAGCTCGCCGGCCCCGCTCCGCCCCGTCAAACCCGAGCCGGAGGAGAAGCCGCTCCGGCGCCGCACCCGCAGCGGCGCCCTCGTCATCAACGAGGCCGCTCCGCCCCGATCCTCCCCGCGCGGATCCTACTGCCTGGTCCGGCCGAAGCCGGAGCCGGGGCTGCTCCCGGTGAAGCCGGAGCACGTTGAGATGGCGGCCCCCGCCGCGGTCGCGAGGAAGGCAGCGTCATCGTACTCGACAGCGACGAGGAGGGCGAGGCCGGGCCGTCCAGCGCACCACCGCGCCTCGACGACCCGGGTCAGGGCTGCAGCAGGGACCGCGCCGGCCCAAGCAAGCTGCGCAACGACGACGACGACGGCGGCGGCGACTACACCCGCTTCTACAGGCTCCTTGGCATGTAGACGGCGGCGACGGTAACGGCGATGGCGGCTAGGCGTAGTTTAGGCGTTGTCAAGGCGTCGTTTGCATGTGTTTTCTATTTTTTTATAAATTTTAATTAAGTTTCGCCGAGTTCGTGCAAAAAAACGCCGAGTTTTCATATATTTTGTACGGGCGTCGTTAAACCCGGGCGACCTGTGGGCCGACAACTGGGAGCTAGGTCGCCCCTAGGAGTTAATCTAGCGTCGGCTCACCCCCAGACGGCTCTTTTTCGACGTCTTGAGGGACCGAACGACTCGAGATGCTCTAAGGTCTATAAAAAAAAGATGCACCTTGATGTCATGATTCCATTTAGAAAATGGATTCCTAGTTTCATCAACCGTAGAGGCGAGGTGACCTCCCAGGGCGGCCATGGCGTCCTGTGTGGAGAGGAGCAGAGGAAGAAGAAGCAGGGGAGAGAGAGGAGAACAGGAGGAGGGGGACGAGCCGGGGAATAGCGACGCGTTGCAGGGGCTCGCCGGCCGGCGCAGCCTGAGAACTTCGTCTCGCCAGATCCCCAGCCATCCCAGGGCATGGCGGGCCTGCCCTGCCATGGCATGGCCGGCCTGGCCGCTCCAGGGGGATGTGACGCTTTTGGGGTACTCCAGTCGGCGATGGGATCGCGCCGCGGACGCTATGTCCGTGCCCGGGGTAATCGCAAGCGCAGTCGGCAGCGGAGTCGGGATCAGAGTCGGAGGCGTCATGGTGGAAGTTGAGATGGAAGTGGCGGGAGTCGGTGTGCGGAGTGGAGCTGGAGGCGCTGGGCTTCTTGGGCTCGTCATGGTCGAAGGGGGGCAGCGTGAGCACAAGCGACCCGGGCGGCGAGGCGGCATGGTGCTCGTGCTCGAACCGCGCGAGCGTGTCCGCCACCCGCGGGAGCGCGCGGAAGTAGGCGGCGCGCAACCACAAGCGCAGCACGGCGGTCCCCCGCGCGAGCATCAGGTCCGCCGCATCCAGCCGCGAGCTCCGGCAACCCATCCTGCTCTACGCCCTCGCCCTTGACTGCATTGCCCACCCCCAGGGACGGAGACAGAAAATAGAGATATGAGGGGCAAGAACTAGAAGCTTAAAAACCATAGGATAGATATATACATACCTTAGCTTGAACTCGGTGTATGATGGGCGAGGTTCACCAACACTGTTCACCGGTGTTCAGAAAGCGAATCTGCGAGCAGTGCGAACAAGCTACTGGTCTCTGAGGTGACTGCTCGCTACATCGGTAGCGAGCACGCCCTACCCTACCATGGTATACTGCCCTAGATGCTCTATGCTCTAGATGGCACAAGTGAGAGTCGTGTAGGAAAGCACACAGAGTTGGTATTCAGGAGACGAATCTGCGAGCAGTGCCGACAAGGTACTGATCTCTGAGATGACTGCTCGCTGTATCGGTAGCGAGCACGCCTCACACTACCATCGTACTGCCCTGGATGCTCTATACCCTAGATGGTACAAGTGGGAGACGTGCGGGAAAGCACACGAGGCTGGTATTCAATAGGCGAATCTGCGAGCAGTGCCGAGAAGGTACTGGTCCATGAGATGATTTGTGCCTGACCCAATTCTTGTCTGGATTTTGACATGTGCAATCGTTATATGTATGTATCTTTCTGATTTATGAGTTGATCACCGGAGGGGCCGACGCGTAATATTATGTTTTCCAGTGCTCGATCATCGGTGTTCATGAGGCGAATATATGAGAAATACAATATCCATTTTTAGTAGATTATTGCATAGTATTCTTTTTCACTTAAATGAATTTTTGTATTTGTAATTCATTGATATTGCAATAATTTATATTGAAAAGACGATAGCCAATTTATTGGCTAATTCAAATTCGTCTGTACAATTCGTAAAATTCTTTCTTATTTCTTATTGTTGAAATCCAAAATTAAAGTCTCTTGGCTCTCTTCACGCTTTCTCACAAACAGATTAAAAAATAGATTTTTATTTTTGAAGTTTGGATAAACCATTGCTTCGTCTGGTGTCTACAATACATATAACTCATTATAGTACTAATTTCATTTTTACTAGATCGAAAAGTTTTATGTTGAAAAGAAAAATTTATAGATCCAATGTCAAGTTCCTGTTTATTCAATATTCAACATTGTGATACAGCCCATACGATCAACTTTTGTTGACCTGTATACACCATGCATGCATTTGAGTGGTGCACTATGTTGTAGTTTTTTTTGCCACCTATCATTTTATATCATTATAATAGCTTACACTGTTTATCTCAGCAATTGTATGTAGCACAAAGTTATAGACGGGCGCGGCGTGCCGCCGCGCGGGGTTGGGCTAGTAATGTAGTACATATTGAAAAATCTTGGTTCGATTTCATATGTGTTGTATTCACCCAACTAACCAACATCACTCAAAATTTTGGTGGAGGGAAAGACCATCAACGCCTCAAATTTTTTTGGTTATGTAAACGGGATGAGGTAACGGGGCTGGGGAGACCCATATAATTGGATCACAAACCAAACAGTGGCTATCACGCTCATCAATGCCAAATGTTTGGTCGGGCACTTCAGGGCTTTGATCCAAACAGGCCCTATAGATAGTCAAAAATTATATCGCTATTAATTCAAAATTTGATTTATGAGACAATATCAAAAATCGAAATTTCCTGCGACTACAATTGTACAATTTGAAAGACGCAAATGAATCTGATGCTAAAAATAGACTAACCGTTTTTATAGTTTGGTCGAGTTCATTCGTGCGGCTGGCCGGCCAGAATGCATCGGAGATCAACACAAGGCGCTTGCATATCCCCTACCCTTCTCGAGAAGAGATTAGACGATCAAGCAGGCGATCGGTGGCCGGCGGCAGCCGGCCTCGAACGCAGGAGCAGGTTGGATTAGATAAGATCTTTTTTAAGGGGTGAATAGAGGTGATCTCAACTGTGCATACGTGTTTTTAGGGGTTATAAATGCGCATATTGCTTCCTCTGTGGGCTGCTTCTCTTTTTTCATTTTCTGGAATTTTGGCCTTCTGCGTGCAATCGCTTAGAAAAGGTACAAGCGCGCAAGAGCAAAGATGGCGTGGGCTCATGAGCTAGCTACGACGCAATAGGCGGGGGCGAGCACTGACCAGTGAGCAGCACGCGCGTGACGCGAGCGTGGCACGGCACGGGCACCCAAAGAGACCAGCGTTCCGCATCAACGAGCCTGCGGTCGTGGACGGTGGCCACGACACCGAGTCCGACGATGTCGCTGCGAACTAGTTGCTTGTGTTTACCGGGTCCGCCTGCGTAGTTCCTCTCGGTCACCTCGTTCTCGGCCTACACTGATATCGCCATCACGAGCACACTGCCTAGAACTCTACTCTAACTAAGTGTGTCATGTGTAGGTATTAACTCCTACTCACGTTGCATGTATGCAACCAAACACCGGGCACTTCCATCTGCCAAGCCAATGCACGCAACCAAACAGCAGGCAGAAAATACTCCCCTAATGCAGGCAGCCTATATGCAAGCAACCAAACAAAGTGTAGATGATGGTTTTTTGCCTGCCCAACTGGGACAAGTATGCAAAGTGGCAAAAAACGATGCAGGTAACCAAACGCGTCCATAACCTCCGTTGGTCAATCGATTAAGTTGTTTGAATAGCCTTTCCACAAACAAGTGTGTTCCAATAATACAGTACAACGGACATACCAATTGTGGAGTATACCATTAACAAGTCCCTCGAAGGACAAAGAAACAGAAATGACTAGTTGCATATAAACTTTGTTTAACAAGCTGCATAGCTCACAAGTACAAGTAGCAGGCCCATCAACTAATCCCTTTGTCTCACTGCGTCCACGCTTCTCAGCCTCTGTGCTTGTGATTTCTTCTGTCCCAAGGGACCCTTCGGGAACCACGAGGATTTGCTCCAGCGGTTTCTGGTTCGCCATGAGGATTTACTGCAGAAATGGTAAAAGGAAATACTAGTTGATAAGCATTCAACAAGAGGTCAGAACGGGATAGCAATACCCTTCACATGCTCCTACTCACAATTTAATTGCTGTTAGTAATGACTTCAGTATACTACTATACTCACAGTTTCCCGATGTATCAAGGGGATTCGGGCGGTAGTGTACGCTCCTCACACCAAGAAGATAAGCTATTGCTGTGCTGGGGAGGCTGCCACCAATCAAGAAAACTAGCAGAATGAGTTGGATCGTGAGCAGCTGAGTTGGTATACGGCAAGTGCTCGCCCTTCGGGACATCTTTTTTCCAGAGCCTCGAGTCTTGCACGCTTGGTGCATTAAAAATCAGGGGGAGAAGCTGAAGTTGTAGTGATGGGAGTTGGGAGGAGGCCATGGCGAGGCTTCTATACTGCCAAACCTAGACCGGGACTGCTTGCAAAATTTTGAGTCCCTCCAAAGTTGAATTAGTCTCTCCGCTACGTTAACTGCTGCAGGCGAAAATCCGGAAAAAATAACCACCATATGTCCGGTACTACTTTATGTCGCCATCAGCCAGTCGCAGACAGCAAAAACAAGAAACGGATTTCTAGCTGTGAAAAGAAAAGGAAAAAAGACTCAGATTCCATCTCAGGAATTGAAAAGCGTAGAATTTAGATATCATAACGTGTTGGAAAATCCTACGGAAATTCAAAATACGAGAATGTAACAGATATTGTTTCGGTGAGCCACAGGAAAAACACAAGGATGTAGTGAAAATAATAACACAACCATTATTGCCGTTGAAACAAAAAAAATATAACAGTGCTTTCTTTTAGTTTTTAGAAAACATGCACAATTAAGTTGTACTTGTAAATTCAAGGTAACTGTTTTTTTCTTCACATTCCAATTAGATTAGTCAACGTGCAGGGTTAATAGTATCAGGTAGATAAACGAGATATGAAACACATATTTTTAACCGACGAATCTAATAGACCTATTCTGGCTATTCATTGTGTCAAAAAAATTCTGTGGGCAAAAAGGCAGACAGCACGCTTTTCATTAACATTGGAAGAAGGTATTATAAATCTAAGACCTATCCAAAAAAGAATACCAAAGCGGTGGCAGGATAATAGCAAGTGAAGAGGAACACGGAAAGAGAAAAAAACATGTGATTGAACGGCAGCAGTGACTCCTCAGTGGCAATAGATTTGTGTTTTCTTTCCTTCAAAAGATGGCAGAACGTAGTTGAGACGGTTAAATCGCTGTGCACGAGAAGACCAGTCCACGTTCCAAGGGCTGGCGTGGAACGTAGTTGAGATTGTTTTTTTTTATCTTCAATCTTCCATATGAGATGTTTGGATGAGAGGTGCAGAGAAGGCAGGTTTCCAAGCTAGCCCCCTTATAAATATGCACATGCTCACTGCTACTGCTGAAATCTGTAGGAGAGCAAAACTCGGTAGCAACATCCACAACGGCGGTAGCACACAGATGGCTCCTGTACCTGTAGGGACTCTCAGTTCATCACTCTTCACAGCCACCGTCCTCCTCACTTTCTTGACCTCTTTTGCCCCTTCTTCTTCATTAGATGGCACCCTGCTGGGTGATGAATCTGGTAAGGACTTCCAGGCACTCCTTTGTCTCAAGAACCACCTTTCTAACAATACCGAAGTCCTCGCCTCGTGGAACAATACCCTCCAGTATTGCAGTTGGCCTGGTGTCACCTGTGGCAAGAAGCACGCATCTCGTGTCACAGCACTTGACCTTGAATCGCTAGGCCTGAATGGCCAGATACCACCCTGCATTGGTAATCTCACTTTCCTCGCAAGAATCAACCTCCAGGATAACCTGCTGAATGGTGGGATCCCGCCTGAGGTAGGTCATCTGCGTCACCTTGCTCAGCTCTCCCTTCCAAATAACAATCTTGCTGGCGTAATACCGAACTCTCTTTCTACCTGTTCTAGCCTTCAGACTATTGATCTCGGAAGTAACTCCCTCCAGGGGGAGATACCTCTAGGTTTGACCAACTGTTTAAATCTCACAGACATCTTACTCGATAACAACATGCTCAATGGAAGCATTCCAGATGGGTTCGGCATGCTTCCTAAGCTTTATGCTCTGTACGTTCCTGGCAACAAGTTGACGGGCAGTATTCCTTACTCACTTGGAAGCAGCCCATCACTCTACTTTGTTGTGCTGGCAAACAACAGCCTAACTGGGGGCATCCCGCCTCTCTTAGCAAATAGTTCATCACTTGGATGGCTGGAATTGGGAAGCAATGACCTCGATGGAGAGGTACCTCCTTCTCTCTTCAACAGCTCATCTCTTGAAATCATAATTTTAAACGGAAATAATTTCTTTGGATCAATTCCACCTTTCTCACCCACCTCGCCATTGCAAACTCTGTCCCTATCATTCAATAATATCACAGGAAAAATACCTTCCTCTGTTGGGAACTCTTCTTCCCTTCTTGAGCTTTTGCTTGCAGGGAATCACTTGCAAGGCAACATTCCATGGAGTTTAAGTAAAATCCCATGCTTGGAAAAATTAGATCTGACTAACAACAACTTATCAGGAGCCGTTCCAGGCTCTCTCTATGATATATCGACACTCAAATACCTTGGCATGGGCAATAACATCTTAACAGGAGAAATTCCGGAAAATATTGGCCACACCCTTCCAAACATCCAGGCATTCATTGTTCAGGGAAACAGATTCGGAGGTCGTATTCCCACTTCAATGGCTGAGACCACAAATCTTCAGAGAATTAATCTCCGTGACAATGCATTCCATGGTATTGTTCCTTATTTTGGGTCTTTGCCCGACTTAACTGAACTAGATCTAGGCAAGAACCAACTCGAAGCTGGAGACTGGACTTTCCTCCACTCGCTCGCCAGTTGTACAAAGCTGGCTATTTTACGCTTAGACGCGAACAACCTACAAGGTGAACTGCCAAAGTCCATAGGCAATCTTCCAAAAAGCTTAGAATCTCTATTGTTGACAGCGAATAAAATATCTGGCACCATACCACATGAGATAGGGAACCTTAGTAGCCTCAAACTTCTTTACATGGAGCACAATCTGCTTACTGGAACCCTTCCTGACTCACTTGGAAACCTTTCAAACTTGTTCGTTCTAAGCTTATCAGGAAACAAGCTATCTGGCCAAATCCCACTTTCAATTCATAACCTCGGCCAACTAAGTGAGCTCTATTTGCATCAAAATAATTTGAGTGGACCCATCCCAGTAGCTTTAGCAGAGTGCAATAAGTTACACACCCTAAACCTCTCTTGCAACTCATTTGATGGAACAATACCAAAAGAACTATTTACTGTTTCCACACTTTCTGAAGGTCTTGATCTCTCAAGCAACAAACTCTCTGGGCATATACCAGTGGAGATTGGCAAATTAATCAACCTTTCCCCCCTCGATATTTCCAACAACCTGTTGATTGGAGAAATTCCCTCAACTCTAGGCGAGTGCCTCCATTTAGAGTCCCTCCACCTGGAAGGGAATCTACTTGATGGGCGAATCCCTCAATCTTTCGCTGCATTGAAAGGCATCAGTGACATGGACCTTTCTCGAAACAACTTGTCTGGTCAAGTCCCAGACTTCTTTGAGGCTTTCAGCTCCATGTCACTTCTCAATTTGTCATTCAACAACCTGGAGGGGCCCATGCCAACTGGTGGGATCTTCCAAAATGCAAGCAAGGTGTTCGTCCAAGGGAACAAAGAGTTGTGTGCTGTCTCGCCACTATTGAGTTTGCCACTTTGCCACACAGCTGCCTCTCAACAAAGGCATAGATCCAACATTGCGAATATAGTAGGACTTTCTGTTCTTGCCTTAGTGATGTTATCATGTTTTGGAGTCATTTTCTTGAAGAAGAGAAAGAAAGTCAAACAAGAAGATTATCCATCCTTTGAGGAGTTAAAGAAGTTCACATATGCTGACTTAGTGAAAGCAACAAATGGTTTCTCATTAGCCAACTTGGTTGGTTCAGGAAAGTATGGGTCCGTATACAAAGGTAGAATTGAGTCTGAAGAAGATGCAGTTGCTATCAAAGTTTTCAAACTTGATCAGCCTGGGGCGACGAAAAGCTTCGTTGCTGAATGTCAGGCACTCAAAAACACTCGTCATCGTAATCTTGTAAGGGTGATCACTGTATGCTCGACGAGTGATCTGACAGGACATGAGTTCAAAGCTCTTCTCCTTGAATATATGGTTAATGGCAACCTTGAAAGTTGGCTCCATCCAACACTCCACGAGCAACATCTGAAAAGGCCCTTGTCCTTGAGTTCAAGAATAGCAATAGCAGTGGACATAGCAGCTGCTTTGGATTACCTGCATAACCAATGCATGCCTCCTATGACACACTGTGATCTGAAGCCAAGCAATGTCCTTCTGGATGATGTCATGGGCGCATGTGTTGGTGACTTCGGGTTGACTAAGTTCATACACAGTTATACTTCAAGGATTGATGGTTCTACAAGCTTAGTTGGACCAAGAGGATCAGTTGGATACATTGCACCAGGTAACAATTCCTTTATATAGGATATATATATTGGGCAAATATCTTAGAGGCCCTATGAAAAATTGACTTTAGTTTCCCTAGAAATCTTTTGATTCTTGTGTTCGAGTTCTTCTGTGTTAATTAATGATTTCAATACTATATATATTGCAGAATATGGCTTTGGGAGCAAAATCTCCACTGAGGGTGATGTTTACAGCTTTGGAATCATCGTCTTAGAAATGCTCACAGGGAAGCGTCCAACTGATGAGATGTTTAAAGATGGCCTGAGCCTTTACAATTTTGTGGAAAAATCATTTCCTGAAAAGATTGGTGAGATTCTAGATCCGAGAATCATTCCTTATTATGGGGACCAAGATGAAGAAGCAGCAAGTAGTCCAAACCAAGAAAATCATCAGCAAATGGCTGGAATGAGCTGTATAATCGAGCTCGTTAAGATTGGCCTCATGTGCACTGCGGAGACACCCAAATATCGCCCCTCGATGCAGGACGTTTACATTGAGGTCACCGCAATCAAAGAAGCATTTTCAGCACTGCAGGGTTGAGCAAAAGTAGAATCATTTTCTATTTGCCCAGATGTTGCTGCTGCAGGATGACCTAAGGATAGTTTACTTTACATAATGCTATATTTTTCTCGACAGAAATCGTGTTATGTTGTGGATCGTCCTCCATTTTACAAGTAAATCTATGTTGGTCGCGTATGTAAACTGTGGTTCAACCTACTTCTATCTCAAATAAAATCAAATAAAAGGTTCAGCATAGGAATTTTTCTTTCGACTTGGGTTTTTACTTATATTTTTCTTTCTGAATTTCTAGTACGTAGTAAACTGCAAGTACTTAAGCCCAACTATGGACTAATCACACCCTTAACCAGACAAATTGTACAGTGGTACATTGAATTGTCAAATAAACTTGAAAGTTGAAACCGATGTGCAAGGATATCACATTTTCCTAGTGGTACAATTTTATCAGAGAGCAACAAACCTCGCCCTTGACGGACACCCGGACGACGCCTGCGCAATGGAGCACAGGGAGGTTTGCCGGGGATGCAGTGGATGGATTCCTGCTGCCACTGAATGCCTCGGCGTTGCGTCGTGCGCCGGCCGGGTCGGCAGTGGGGCGGAGGAGGATGCGCGTCCAGAGCAACGCAGCGGTGTCCTGCAGGAGGTCGGTGTGTATGCACCCCATCACGCAGTTCGCCGCCGCCGCCTCTTCCATTCGGCGAGCTTCCGCGGGCTGGGACGCTGGGTGGAGGAGCCTGCCTCACCTAGGAATCTCCTGGAATCACCCCCAATCCTAGAACCTCGCTTCTTCCCAATCCTTGCTGTTGCGGGGGCAGAGGGATGAAGGAGCCATAGATCCCAGCCAGATGATCAGACACCTGCAATGACTCCTCCACCCAACCGCGGATGGAACCTGGAAGGGCAACAGCCGACCTCAGTCCGATGGATCAGGGTCGCATTCGGTACCCGGAGCCTAGACCCTAGAGTGGCCGCCTGGCCGGAATGCCAAATTCCATCCGGAATTAGGGTGCCAGAAGTCCGGGCAGTACCAGAGCTTTTTTATTTATTTTTCAAGGGACCGGGCAGTACTACACACCAGAGTTGAATTGGTTCAGTCTTCCAAAAAAAAAAGAAAGAGTTGAATTGGTTCGTGAATTGCCTGCCGCTCGCTCCTGTGTCAGCTCGATTCTGAGTATTTTGGCAAGGTTAGTACTTAGTACCATCTCTAATTGGCATCCAGTATTTTGGCACGGCATTATGACAAGAGCGGAGTACTAGGCGCACCATCTTTCCAGTCCCAGTATTGCTGAAGTGTCCATTTCTACTGCTGCATCCCACAATTACACAGCCACCTTCGAGATCATGGAGGATAGTGCTGTAGTTTTTCTTTAAAAACAAAAATTGGAGGGTCATATTGCAGTTGGTTGAGAGTATTAACTGCTCGCGTGTTCTCAGTGTTCGTCTGTTACGCTGAAAAAAGCAGTATTCGCAATGCAAGTTCGTTGATGAATTGTGTCTCATTCAGCTATTCTTGCTTTCCTTCAACATTCTGAAAGTAACGAAATGACTGTGGCCTTCGATCGTATCTCTCTTAACACATGGAAATAGATAAACATGTCGTTTCTACGTAGTAGTAAAAAACACCCTAAGAGATAATGGTCGCCCACATATGCTTGGAAGTCAGCCCTGCTGCTATCCACACTTGGAAGGTCTCAGGTCTGGACAATCTTCGCAGGTCCCCTTCTCTAGGAAAATAGAAGGCGCTTATTACCGTCGACCACAGCCAGGACAGTTTGGGGAGGGGAGCCTCGAGCAGCCGGTTGGGTTTTCTGCGATGATGTTCAAAGTACAACATATCATCAGGCCATTTGGAAAATAGAGTATTCCTTTGAAATTGTACATTTTTTTTATTCTGAACTAACTGTATCCTTTTCACTCCGTATCCTAGACTGAAAACTAAGCTCATGATAGACTGAAAACTGCCGATATTCGGAAATTGCACGAAGTCAACACCTACTATGATGCACATGTTCTGTTCTGACTTCTGAATCATATGAGAAGTTGAAAGAAAAGTGAAACATGCATGGGCACTTACGCTGAGCATCGCAATTTGGTGGACTTGAAGGATCTACACGACCTGCTGCATGGCCACCGACTATTAACAGCAGTAACGTGAGGATGGCAAGAAGCCGAGCGAGCAAGCGGATACAGTTGGGTGGCATCTTTACGGATTCGTCTGCGTTGTTCAAACCGTAAACCTATGGCACCAAAAGGGAGAAGCTGCCATGCCTCAATGCTTCAGCACCGATATATAAGGCTCCAAAAATATGCCATTATTCTAACTTGGAGAGAAATGCCCAAATGAACTCTGTTGACTGGGGCAGTCAAAAGACCCCAAAAACAATAACTTTGTTGACTCCGTTTCAAAAAAAATAACTTTGTTGACTGGAACCTGTGGAAAACGAGACTTAGAATGCAGGCCTCTTCGCTAAGCCAATAACCCAATCCCTCGGTTCTATTGACTGCTCGCTTCGACGACGAGTCGACGACCAACTATCTGCTTCGATTACTTCATCTACGGCACACAGCTACGTGATCTCCACCACCATGGTCAGCAACGCCGCTGCACCAGGCGAACTTGCATGTTCTAACCATCTCCCTGTTGGCATGTGCCAAATGTGCCTTGTCTGTCGTATGTGATATGCTCTGTCACCACACTCATCATGTTGCTAAGCTGAATTAAGCTTAACCAAAAATTTGCTTAATAATCTAGCAGACACTAGATGATTGAGGCCATGACAAGACTAATCTTAGTATCAATAGTAGCATTTATGATGCTTAAGCGACTGAGTCACAAAATGGCCTTACTTGGATTTCTGGATTCATACATCATGTAGTTTGGATTCTAAGCCCCAGAAGCACTTTGTATATGTGTTTATAAAGTAGGGGTGAATTAGTCCGGTTGACCATCCTGTAATTTGACAATCTCAAAGTTGAATTAGAAGAATAATCTAAACTGATGCTTGATCAGTTGACTGGTTGAAGGCCTTGTTGATTATTCAACACAAGGCCACATTCATTAGGTGATGCAGCTCTCCGGAATAATTCTCAGACCGACTTGCAAGCCCTTTGTTGCCTTAAACTCCATCTCGGAGTGTCACAAGAGGATGACTAGCGCGTTGCAGCTCCCAAGTGAGTTCTCCCTTGCATTGTTGTTCCGCCGTCCTATCGAACTTGTCTTTTACCTTTTATGTCACAGAGAAGGCTACATTTACCACAATTAATAAATATTGCATGTTGGAGGTCAAAAGTTCTTTGAAATACACAAACAGAGATCAACAAGTAAAAGTAAATAAATATACTGCATTAAACATTTTTGGGCGGAGCAAGTGCTGGCCCATATAGCGTTATAGAGACAATTCATCGCACGGAGCGTAGAATAAGGGCTCCCATGCCACGAAGGGGAGAGCGTCTATGTCTGGCGGTAGTATCGCTCTCCTCAAGCAGCCTCGCCAGTGGGCCAGCCAAGTATCTCGGAGACGTGTGTTTTTCTTTCATTTTGTTCGTTTTTTATTGTTCATTTGTTTATTTTTTTTGCTTTTTTTATATTTCGAAATATTCTAAATACATATTCTTCAAAATATATTTACTTCATTTTTTAAAAGCGTCATCACACATTAAAAAAGTGTCACGCAATGTAGAATTTTTTTCTAAAAAGAGTTCACGCATTTAAAAATTTTGTTCTTGACATTAAAAAAAAGTCCATGTAGTTTTTTTACCTCCCAACACCCCCTTTTGTTAGCTAGTAATCAAAACAGCGTCACTTACAAGCAAGGGAGTGATGGCATCCGGTGCCTCATCAAACCAAGATTTGGGGGAGAAAATTTACAAAGTCTAGCTAGTTCATCAACAACATCATTTGCTTCTCTGTGACAGTGTTCATACCGAACATGAGTGAAATCCCTAGCCATATGGAAGCAATCATCTAGAATAGCGGCCAATGATCCTAACGTATTGTCTCTGTCTTGCATTGCTGAGATTACATCAATGTTGTTGGAGTTGATGATTAACTTAATGCAGCCCAAAGATGTTGCCAAGTTTAAACCAAACCAAAGAGCCAGCGCTTCTGCCATGAAAACATCTATGCAAACACCAACAACATTGTTACTTGCTGCTAAGAATTTTCCAGCACTGTCATGCAAAACAGAAAATGTTCATGTAGTTTGTACAAATATTATGTAACACTAAAAAATGTCCTGTCATTTAAAAAATATACAAATTTAAAATAAATGTTTATACGACGTGAAAGAAATATTTGTGTAATTTTATAAAAATATTTAGTATCATTCAAAAACATTTTCAGACATTTTTTAAAACTTTAAATAATGTAAGAAAAATGTTCAATGTGTATCAAAAAATGTTCAACGTGTATAAAAAATACAACATGTATTAAAAAGTTGACATGTATTTGAAACAAATAGAAAGGACAAAAAATAAAAAAGTTTAGGAAAAAAAGTAAAAGAAAAACCATAAAGAAAAACATAGAAAAAGAAAAGGAACCGCATGAAACCTTCTCAGAACCGGTGCACAGAACCTTTCCAGAATTACTTCACTGGGTTGGCCCATTAAAAGGACACAACAGCGAGTGCCAAAGGCGAGACGGAGCTAGATCTCACAATAAGCGAGACATAGGTCTCGCAGCACCCATGACAATGGATTCACAATTATGGCCTAGTATTTGGGTTGAGCCTACTTCAAGATCGTCACTGAGATGGGGGATGGGCCTGGATGGTATGAGTATTGGTAAGCCTATATAACTTTTTTTTCTGCGATAATGTGTAAGCCTATATAACTGATGTCATGTGTTGAACCCAATAATTTTCTGACATATGATATAATATTGTTATACAATAACTAGTAGCTCTAAAAATATAGTAATTTGGTGAAAATTCATATCTATAAGTTTTATATAAAAATATCAAGGGTATAAAAAATATGTTGATAAATATACATTTAAAATTTGGTAAGAAAATAAGGTAATATCCGTGTTGAGGAAATATAATCAATTGACTGAGCTATAGTAAATTGTAGTACGGTAGTGTAAACAATTTTTTTACATCACATCCATAGTTAAAAAACCGTACAGGACTGATGGTCGAACCGGAAAGCGCCAGGATAAACAATGTTGACGGCTTCTTAAGGTGTTTAGACCGTGTTGCCATCAGACAAAAAGCACTGGCAAGAAAAACTATTTGACCTTTGTTTACTACTATATTAGTATAAAATGTATGTTTGTCGCCTAAAATACCAGATGTGAACAGGTGATGGTGGTTCGGCCGATGAAAACCTAAACCAAGAACCTCATCTGTTTGGTCACTAGTTTTTTAAACTATGGTCAGAGTAAGTACATAGAGGAAATGATTGCATTCTTTTTCCAATATTTACTTGTGCACTTTTGTTTTTGTAGTCCATTATCTATGACCTTTTGTCTTCGCAAATTTTGGAAAAATGAAAAAAATGATTTTGTTTGCTAAGCTATAAATATTATGATCACAAGATAGTAGTAACCCATGAGCGAATATAGAAACTAGGGTTTCCATACCTCCCGCCGATGCCGATCTGCCTCGCCTTCTATGGCCTTCGGGCCATGGAGGCACAGTGGATCCCTACCCTTCTTGTTGGGAGGGCTCCTACTTCGTTTTAGGTGTGTTTTTGAGTTTGTTTATGGTTTTGTCTTGCTTTTGAGTTTGTTTAGGGTTGCCTTGCTCGGGAAGGAGAGGAGGTGGCAGCTCCCTGAAGATGAAATAAAATTCTCTCCGCCTAGCCCCCGCCCTCAGGGTACGTCTAGCGTCGCCCGAGGGCGTGTGGAGGTCTGTCTCCAGCGGATCTAGAGGGCTTCGGTTAGTGTTTGTCTTCAGTGGGTGTATATGGATATGGTATTCCTTTGTTTGCGTTAGTGTGTCTATAGGTTCGATGTTTGTGTTCTACACTTCTCTCCATCAACGAAGATTGTTGTTTTGATGTGTTGGTCCTTTGGTGCCTTAGCATGATGACTTACCTACTGTTTACTACAACAAGGTTTGCCCTGCTCCAGTGAGGGAGAGGCGGTGTTGGTGGCACGCCTTCAGCTAACGCCACTGTTTGTAGTTGTTGCTAGGTGGCCTATGGACTTGGATGTGATTTTTGTTACTCCGAGTGTTCTTTTTACTACCATGATGTTTGATGAATGGATCGGAAGTTTTTCCCGGGAAAAAAGATGATAGGGCCCACTTGCTATTTCTATGGTTGAAACTATGTTATTTTTTCGTAGATTATAGTTTGTAGGGCAACCTTTCTTTAGAACCAAGACAAGACATAAATGGGCTGGGTGGTGGATTTTCAAAACCCGCCCCATCTAATCTCAAAAACTAGATTTGATATTTGATTCATTAGCAACTGCCACTTTTGTAAAGCAAAAGTAGCCATACATTTTTTTATCAAATTCAACCAATGATTCATCTATATTTAAGTCCCATGAGTGGAACCTCGCCGTCATATCTGGAAGTAACGTTGTATTTTATCAAACTCAATCCACAGTCCACCATATCTAAGTTGCAGGATGGAAATTAGACGGAACTTTATGTTTATGAAACATAGATAAGCCGTTGTAGAGCGTATTTTAATTAGTTAAGACAATACTTTTGTTAGTGGCCACTTAACCAATTATCATGCAATCTATGTGATATAAAACTCATGTCACTAGATCTGTATGAAAAATGTTTAATTATAGTTGTGGTTTTATCACACCAGCCATATATTAACAAGGATTTCACTACAAATTGTACATCATTTTTTAAGCATGGCAAATCGAATGTTTTTCATGGCAAATTATGTTGTCGCTAGGATAACAATTTCCTTTAGCAAGAATGGCAAATCCTGGATTTCTTATGCTTGCTAAAGGAAATTTTCATCATCATGACAACATAATTTTGCCATAAAAGACATTCGATTTTTCATGCATAAAAACTGACGCCAGGTTTTTAACATCCCCGATTAACAAAGCAACTATTGCTCAAAGTCTTGTCTTAACAGATAATCAAAATACACCCTAACGAATGAAGGAAATAAATTCAAATTTGTGTTCGAGCTGGTTAACCACCACCCTTTTGGGCAATGGTGTTCGAACGATCTATCGCCTACTTACGAGAACACATAAGAGGCACTGCCATAAATTGTGGGACGGATGAACGATCTTATATATATTGTGGGATGGAGGAGTAGTTATGACGACGGACATGTAGAGCTCATTTTAATATTATACTAGATCATCGATGGCGCGTGTTGCTGCGCCTGTCTATTTCTACAATAGAATGTTAGGAGCTTACATAAGTATATGGACGCCGAAATTTACATAAATATATGAAGCTGATAATTTATTACAACATTTTCAATGTGCTCATATGGCTTAGTCGGTATTGGTCATCGGACTTTTACTCTCTAATTGTTCTATTTCTTATTGATGTCTTCTAAACAATTGCAGCCTGCACCCAAAAGGTGATCTTGTGTAGGCAACAAGGAACTAAGAAGAAAAATTCTGCTTGACAATAAATAAGATATTATAGAACGGAAGGTTATAATAAGACAATTTTCATTGACACTGAAGTCAAGATAAAATTTTGATAAATAAGGGAAGCTATCTCAATTGGAACATTGTCTGGTACATGATGTGCGTGTCGATTTGTTTTTTTACATATCATTTGTCATGCTACTGCCAAGAAGAAAACAAACTCCACCTCACATGTGTTATATTTGAAAGAATACCCAGTCTTACAATTAAGGACATGGCCATGTAGAGAATAAAATATGGATTTCTGCTTGACAATAAAATTGGATATTAGAGAATGGAAGGATTCCAGTAAGACAATTTTCACTAACACTAAAGTAAACAATAAAATATTGATAAATAAGGGCAGCTATCTGAGTTGGAACATTGTCTGGTCTACATGATGCGATTATCGGGTTTTTTCCCTATCATTTGTGATGCTACTGGCATGTAGAAACAAACTGAACCTCAGATGTGTTATATTTTGTGTTTGAAAGAATATCCAGTCTTACAGTTAAGGAGAGAGCTCTGTAGGGAATGAAATGGGGAGCTAACAATGGTAAGACAAACTTTGTACTTGGTGAACCCATCTTTTGGACATAATTGAAAGATTAAGCAAGGGGTGTGTGAGAGGACATAATTTGCATACCTTGAGAAGCTGCAGTGTAGTTGCGCTTAAAGTATGCCAAAAAAAAACGGTTCCTGTTGGTCTTCAATTATTGTGGCACTTTATAATATATGTCAGCCTCTTAGAAAAATGAGATATTGTATATGACCACAATAAAGCTTCACTGGTAGACTCAGAATACTGTAGGCTTGATTCAACAAAGAACTTAGTACATGCTTTGTTGTACAAACATTGACAGAGATTATGTCACCATGGAAGATACACTACACAAAAGTAACACAATCAACTTTCTGAATTACACAATGGTCATGATCACCTCAGAAGTGTTTTTTTTCTGCATCTCTTTGTGCCATTTTAGTGCTAGCAACACTACTTAATCAGTTTCTATATACTCCAGTACCACTATAGATTGACACATTCTTTCGGTATAGTTGATTGCAATATAAATGAACTGAGCAGGTAAATACAGAAGAAATGATGATCTTCTATAAAGTAATGTTGAACATCAATTATACCATAAGTTACCTAAGCACTGCCAAAACTTTAATTAGATCACCTTTAGCTTTGCTAGTAGGAATTGTAATAATTTAGCTCATGTACTTGCACACAAAGGATGTTCCATGAACCTGTATGATGAGCTAAATGCAGACAATGTAACTGCTGATCTAAAAGCTTTAGTGGCGAGCGAGTCAGCTTCGTCCACGTAGTAATGCAGATTTTGCATTTCTTTTCAAAAAAAAGCACTAATAATCACTGCAATATATTGTCTGACTGAATATTAGGTGGTTCTGCAATGATTAGACAAACTCGAATATATTTATTTGCATTCATGAACCAGCTGTAAACCACTGCGGTGTGAGTTATGAAGAGTTCCATTCTATTTACTCTATAAATTTCCGTAAATATGTTTCAGATGTAGTCCAGCGACACTTGTAGTCTATGTTGTTTTTTATTTTTGGGTGCTCTATACTCAAGTTGCTTCCAGAATATGGTTATAGCTACACAATTAATAATTCAGCAGGAGCAAACATCCCAGAACCACGGCAGGCCAGATGAATATAACCACCTGCCTACCTGGCTACATGTTCTAACACTTCCCATCATTATATGATGCATATGCACTTGGTCTTAAAGATGAGGTTTTTTGGGCATAGGGAGAACATATGAAGCGTGTGTTTATGGACATAACTACAAATTAAGCTAGCATAAACTACAATTAAATGTGCGAGCATGTAAGACATGAATAACACTTCCAGGAAATATGTATTTCTTTCTCCAATTTTTCTACCAGAAGCTATGGGTCTCTCAAACTGCCATGTTAGACAGAAAGATGTGTATACTTTGGCATGTATTGGGACTTACTTTTGTTTGACGGTGCACCTCCAGTGTGTTTGTGATTTAGTGTGAGCATGATAAATATTTGGCTGCATTTTCTATACTTGCACATTGTTTTGTAGTACGACAAATGGACAATCATTTGATATTCAGCATCGTGGGTTGTGGGAAGAAGCTACGGCCGTAGCCCGTAGGAGTGGAGGCGCGTGTTGATCAAACGTCGTGCCTGGCTCCAGGGGAGTGGTGTTGCAGAGGAGCTTATCAGGACAAGTTGCCCAGGACCCCAAGGCGGCCGATGAACTCGAAGAGAAGCAAACCTCGTGGATGTGTGAATGCTCACCTTTGCGATCCCTAGACGCTGGCTTCCGCTGCCAGGCCAGTCATCTTGGAATCCCACTCGAGCAGGTCATCATGGTCGTGGCTGGCAATGCTGTGTGCTTCACTTGGATCTCGCTCGAACGCGTCAGCTGGATCCCAATAAAATCACTTTTGTCCACTTTCGTACTGCACCAGTTAACATATTATGAATCAGTTGGATTGCCGAACTCACTCTATGTTTATTCCTTGCCTCGATGGGCTGATTTATACAGTTACAACGAGGTGAGATACAGGAGGAGGGAGTGAGGCGGACGTTGCTAGATTGCAGGATCACGCCGAGCATGCCGTGCATGCAAGGGCGTGGGCGCGCACGATGTGCACGGACCGGCCAGGTCCGCTGCTGATGCGGTCGTGGCTGTTAGCCACTTGAGCCAGGTCGTGGATGTGTCTTCCAACACCCCCCCGCAGTCACAACGTGGGGATTCCGGACGTTGAGGCTGAACCGAAAATCGCCGAACACGCTCGACGGCAAGCCCTTGGTGAAAATATCGGCGAACTGGGAGCTCGTGGGGACGTGCTGGACGCGGACCTCGCCCAAGGCAACGCGCTCGCGCACGAAGTGAAGGTCAATCTCCACGTGCTTCGTCCGCTGATGCTGCACGGGGTTCGAAGACATGTACATGGCGGAGACGTTGTCGCAGTAGACGACGGTGGCGCGCGCAGGGGGTTGATGCAGTTCACGGAGGAGTTGTCAGATCCAGGCGGCCTCAGCGACGGCGTTTGCGACGGCACGGTATTCGGCTTCAGCACTGGACCGAGACACCGTGTTTTGCCGCTTCGAGGACCATGTGAGCAGGTTGGAGCCGAGGAACACACAGTAGCCGGACGTGGACTTGCGTGTGTCAGGGCAACCTGCCCAGTCGGCGTCGGAGTAGGCGACAAGCTCGGACGCGGCGGAGCGATGAATCTGCAACCCCATGTGTGTAGTGCCGCGGACGTAGCACAGAATGCGCTTGACGAGCTGGAAGTGACTCTCCCGGGGCGCGTGCATGAACAGACAACACTGTTGCACGGCGTAGGAGAGATCGGGGCGCGTCAAGGTGAGGTACTGCAGAGCGCCAGCCAAGCTGCGGTAGAGTGAGGGGTCGTGGAAGAGCGGCCCGGAGTCACCAAAGAGCTTGGCCTGTGTGTCGATGGGCGTGGAGATCGCCTTGCAGTTCAGCATCCCGGCGCGGTCGAGGATCTCAAGAGCATATTGCTCTTGTGAGAGAAACAACCCCGTAGTCGTGGACGTGACGTTGATGCCGAGGAAGTGATGAAGAGCGCCGAGGTCCGTCATAGCGAACTCCCGGTGCAGCGACTGAATGATGCTCTGGAGGAAGGCGCTGGAGTCGGCGGTGAGGATGATGTCGTCCACGTACAGGAGGAGGTAGGCGAGGTGCGGACCGCGGCGAAGGACGAAGAGCGACGAGTCGGTGCGGGACGCGGTGAAGCCGAGAGTGCGCGGGTAGGTGGTGAACCGCGAGAACCATGCGCGTGGCGCCTGCTTGAGGCCGTAGAGCGAACGGTTGAGGCGGCAGACGTGCGAAGACTTGGCGGAGTCGATGAAGCCGGATGGCTGGTGGCAGTACACCGTCTCGGCAAGATGACCGTGGAGGAAGGCATTCTTCACGTCAAGTTGGTGAATGGGCCACGACTTGTCGGCGGCGATGCTCAACACCGCACGAATGGTGGCCGGTTTGACCACGGGACTGAATGTCTCGCCGTAGTCGACGCCGGCTTGCTGAGTGAAACCGTGAAGGACCCATCTGGCCTTGTACCGAGCGAGCGAGCCGTCGGGATGGAACTTGTGTCGAAAGATCCACTTCCCTGTAACCACATTAGCACCTGCAGGACGAGACACTAAACACCAAGTATTATTCCGCATTAGTGCATCATACTCCTCACGCATAGCATTGTACCAGTTCGGGTCTTTGAGAGCGGTACGGTAGGAGGAGGGGATGGGGCTAATGGCGGGAGTAGTAGTGGTGTGGAGAGACTTGCTGCTTGGGAAGGGCAAAGCCGTTTTTGGCCCGTGTGCGCATGCTGTGGGTATTGAGTGGCGGAACGACAGGGACGGCGCGTGGAGGCAGGGGTGGTGTTCGGCCGGTGGCCGGCTGGTTTGCACTGCATGGCGATGGGGCACACTGCATGGGTGAGGTTGGGGGTGCACTGCATGGCGATGGGGTGCATTGCATGTGAGCGGGCGAAGGGCAGGGGGAAGTGGCGGGCCCGGGGGAGCTGGCAGGCGGGGAAGTGGGGGTGTGTGCGGCAGCTGGCGGCTCGGGAGTGGGCGCTGGGGAGGAGAGCTCGTCGTGCGAGGGAGACATGGGGGATGCGGTCGGGGCGGTCGCGCTAGTGGCGGCAGGTGCTGGCGCAGATCCCGGGTGGGATCGGTACGAGGTAGGTGGGATCCGTGGATCGGGAAAGATGGGGGCGTCGGGATCCTTTGCGGTAGGTAGTGTGGGAGAGGGTGTGTCACCGGTAGTATAAGGAAAAACGGACTCATCGAAGGTGATGTGACGGGATATCAAGACTTTGCGAGTCTGGAGATCCAGGCAACGATAGCCCTTGTGCTCGAGGGCGTAGCCGAGGAAGACGCACTTGGTGGAGTGTGGAGCGAGTTTATGGGCACTTGTGGCGTAGGTGTTAGGGAAGCAGAGACACCCGAACACACGCATATGATCGTACGAGGGGTGGTGTCCTAGAAGGCGGTAGAATGGTGTTTGGGATTGGATGGAGGATGAGGGTCGTCGGTTGAGGACGTAGGTGGCCGTATGGAGGGCTTCCACCCAAAGCGGCGCAGGGAGTTGGGCGTGAATGAGCATGACCCTAATGATGTCGTTGGTTGTGCGGAGAAGGCGTTCGGCTTTACCATTTTGCGGCGACGTGTGAGGGCATGAGAGACGGAGAGAGGCGCCATGGCGAGTGAAAAGCTCACGGACGTCGATGGTGAGAAACTCGCCGCCATTGTCGCATTGCATGCACTGGATAGGGACACGAAATTGGGTGAGTACGTAAGTGAAGAAACGGTAAATTGTTGCGGCGGTGTCGGACTTGTGACGTAGCGGAAACGTCCATGAAAAATGCGAGTAGTCATCAAGTATAACAAGGTAATACTTATAACCAGAGAAACTACAAACGGGAGAAGTCCATAAATCGCAATGTATTAAATGGAAAGGAGCGGTGGTGACAGAGTAAGATGAATAAAAGGGTAACCGGGGCTGCTTTCCTAATTGACAAGAAGCACAAACACTAGATTTTGCATTGTCATTATGACAAGAAGGAAGGAAATTTTTGGCTAAAATGGAAACATAGTTATTTCTGGGATGGCCCAAACGGAGATGCCATAAGTTGCCGACCACGGAGAGCGCATGCTGGACGCCGACGTTGCCGAAGAAAGGGTACAGATCACCATAACTATTGCACTTCATCATGATGCGCCGGGTTAGGAGGTCCTTCACAGTAAAACCAGACTCATCAAATTCAATAGGACAAGAGTTATCGCGAGTAAAACGACGGACGGAGATGAGGTTTTTGATGATTGTGGGTGAGAGATGGATGGCGGGAGGCCGTCGGAGGAAGAAGAGCCAACGGCGGGGGCGGGGACGCGGGGCACGAGAGCGCCGCTGGAGCCGCCGAGGTGGAGTGGCTGGACGGGGACACTGCCAGCCGTCTGAAGAAGAGTGGTGGTAGGGGCGCCGTGGGTCGCCAGGGACGAGGAACAGGCGACGCCCGCGGGGACGGCTTGCTTGCCCTGGACAATGTCAGGCGGGAGACGGGCCGCGGAGACCGCGGCGGGAGGAGGGATGGCCACGGTGGGTGCAGCGGTGGCCGCGGCGGGGGCGGCGGGGGCCGCGATGGCAACAGGGATCGCGGCGAAGGGATCCGAGGCCGGGTACTTCATCGCTTGATAATCAAATATCAACTTGTTTAACTTGAATACTTTTATCCTACGCTTAGGTGCACAGTTTGGAAGTAATGATAGAAACATCAAAATAGAGCAGATGCTGCCGGTTGAACATGAGAAATTTAGAGTAGGATATACGCACATTGTAAAGTAAAGTTAGAAGAATATCCTCTCTTGGATGTTACTGATGTGCCAAATCATAAATCATGGTATAGAACATGCCCTTCGTCTACAAATTTCAATAGCTGGAAAAAGAAAAATAATTATAGTTCACATGAAAAAGATAAGCAAGACTTATAAGCAAGTCTTATAATTCTAGAGCACAAACCAAGTATTGCAGTCTCATTTGCTCAGTGGATTTGATAAAACTTTCCAAATCGCATTAGAAAAATATTATTGTAATTTGACCTGACAGAGAAAAGAGATCAAGAAAACGCTACACTTCTAACTGATAGAACCACCGGCTTGTCACCCGTAGCCTGCACACATTAAAATCCCAAGAACAATCTCTCTCATAACGAGAAGGAGGATTTTCCTGTAGGTACATAGGCTGCCGAACCATCTGGCCGGGAGGAGTGCTAGCGGCCGGTGATTGAATTCTTAGTGGACGAACCCAAGGTGGAGAGTTGGTGCTAGCGGCTGGAATCAAACTCTGGCAGGACACGCGGACAGAGAGATGAACAGACAGAACAGTGGCCTGTCCGCCGCTGGATCGAAATCGTCGTGGTCGCTTGGCTTGGATCCCGCTCCTGGACAGATCGCCCGCGTCGCCCGGCATGGCTTGCGCGCTTTACCATCCTGCTCGAGCGCGTCGGGCGCGTCGGGGGCGGCTGGATTCCCCTGTCACCGATCCACCTCCTCCACCTCCTCTGTCCAGCGAGCAGCGAGCACAATGAGCGGACGATCCACATCCCCTGTCGAGCGAGAACACGGTGTTAGCTTAATGGGCTGGCATAACCGGCCCAGTTTACCACAGGGCTTGGATTCGGCCTCTGAAATAGCAGTCCCCATAGTTGCGGGACAGCTGGGCCCAGTTGCGTTAGAGACTGAACCATTGCAACATCGACCAATTGGCATTTCCCCATAGTCATTTTCAACCATTTTTGGTGAAGCAGCACTTGATAAACTAAAATATGCATGCGAAAACAAAGACCTAGACTCGGTGTCGCTGACAGGCAGAAGACTTGAGGAGTCAAGAAGTCATCCTCTGAACGAGCAACGAGTCATGGTCAAAATGTTTGTAGTATACGGGAGACCTCAGATGCTGCCATTTCTGTGAGCTGGAAGCAGGCAACCGTAACTGTGATGCGCCAAGGTACGAGCGCCATGTTCTGGCATACTTGACCCCTGCTCCGTTCAATACGCACGGCAAATTAATTGCCATGTGTGGAAGTCAGATGAAAGTGGGAGTGTGGGAGTCAGATGAAAGCTGCTGGATTGTCCTATTTGGTCAAGATAACAGACGGGACAACAATTTGCAAATGGATTGTTCATACCACGCACAAAAAGTCACTGTTACACTTTATCTTTTTCTTAAGATATTGTTGGACCGGGTAAATGTGGCGATGGTCCACTGAGTAAAACGACATGAAAATTGAGTGAGAATGCAACAAAGGAACCTTGATAGTCTTTAGCGGTCTCTAGCCGTTTACCTCAAGAAAAGAAAAAACGGCTAGAGACCGCTAGAAAGAATGATGTGACTAGATTGAGAGCTTGGTCCACCGGACCACGGGTATCGCCTGTGACCTGGGTGTAAATTTTCTTGATAGATTTTGCTATACGATATTTGTTTCCGAAACACAAGGCAAAAGGTTTGCCGGTTTCATGAATGAAGAAGGTAAATTCATTTTGACCCCTTCAAATATGTTGCTGGGTTTAGTTTTCAACTCTTAAACTATACATTGGTTGAAACTATCCTCGTCAATTCTCAAAACCGTTTAAAATACCCCGGCCCCTACCTTGTGATTGATTGGTTTTGACTGTACAAGGTTTTCTCTCAGCTCTCTGGCCGCGTCGCCGTGAATATGTTGTAATGTTTTTGTTTTCTTCTGCGCAGTTTGGAATCTCAACCCAAAAGTTTTGACAGAAAGTGAACAATCAGTGTTCTTCCAAACTGTCTATCAAAATGATCTGAAATTATACCACAATGTCTACTGAATTATGTGCCACTTATACTGCAGTTTTCAGTGTGTTTTTTTGTGCACATAGAAACTTTGAACCCCAAACTTTAACTCTCCCCGAACTTTTACTCTAAAACTAGAAAAATAGGTTGTCTCATCCAAACCATCTGTCAAAACAAGCTAAAATTTTAACATAATAGGTTGCACCTCTTGATCGTGTGGGCGGTAAGGGGTATAAGATCATCTCCAGCCGCGCCCCCAACAGGCCCCCCAAGCCACTTTTTCGGCGTCGGCACCAAAAAAAGCCCAGTCGCGCCCCAGGATGCCAAAAGCGCCGGTTCGGCCCTTTTTGGGCCCGGCGGTCGCAGGCCGAACCCGGCGCACTGGGGGCGATCAGGGGCTCCGGCGCAAGGGAAAAGCGCGGCTGGCCCACACCGTGAGGTGAAAAGTCAAGTTTTTTTCCTCGACTCGCCTCCCACCCCTCGCGCCCTCGGTCGCCACTAGTTGTATCCCGGCGCCGCCCGCCGCCCTTCACCGCTAGATAGCCAATCCCCGCCGGAAAAATAGCAGAGGTTCGCCGAGGCAGCCCCTCCACCAGCAGTTGGGCGTTTCCGGCCGCCGTTTTCGACCGCGAAGGGGCAGTTTAGCGGCGGGTACACGCCCACCGGGCGCAAGGTGTTCGGCAATTTGCCTGCCTCGGCGATGGACTCAGATGACGAGGAAGCGCTCGCCGCGCTGCTGGAGGAGGAAGCCAAGGCCGACGTCCAGGAAGAAGAGCATCTCATGGTGCTCGCCGCCCTTGCCCAGCTGCTGGCGAGCAATGAAAAGCCGCGGCGAGGTGGCTTGGTGTCGGTGTCGGTGTCAAAACCGGCGGATCTCGGGTAGGGGGTCTCGAACTGTGCGTCTAAGGCGGATGCTAACAAGAGGCAGGGGACACAATGTTTACCCAGGTTCGGGCCCTCGTGATGGAGGTAATACCCTACTTCCTGCTTGATTGGTCTTGATGATATGAGTATTACAAGAGTTAATCTACCACGAGATCGTAGAGGCTAAACCCTAGAAGCTAGCCTATGATTATGATTGTTTGTATATCTATCGACTAGCCTGGCCCTGATTTATATAATGCACCAGAGGCCTAGGATAACAAGAGTCCTAGCCGAATATGTCGGTGGGGGAGGAGTCCTTGTCTTGACCACCAAGTCTTGTGGAATCTTCCTTGTATGCGGCAGCTGTCCGAACTGGCCCATGAGTATACGGCCATGGGGGTCCTCGGCCCAATCTAACTGACCGGGAGACGACATGGTGAGTACCCCTAGTCCAGGACACCGTCAGTAGCCCCCTGAACCAGTCTTCAAGTTGGGGACGCTCCTCGATTCTTCTGAACTATTCTTCATCTTCGGTCGTCGGTCTTGAAAACTGGTTCAAAAAATCTTCTTCGATCTTGAGGATCACCAACGTGCATCCGAAGAGCTTATACGTCGGGTATCCGAGGAGCCCCTTTAAGTTCCCGGCCTTTATCAATGCCTTGTTATTTTTATGCCACACCTCGGGTTTGAAGTTGTTCCCGGGCGGCAGTGTCCTCTTGCGTCCGAGCTCCAACGCCGGACTGCATCCGATTTATCTTTCGCAGCCGAGCTCCAACGCCGGGCTGCTTCCGAGCTCCGACGCCAGAATGTATCCGAGCTCCAACGCCGGATTGCATAAGAGTATTGTTATAGCCGAGCTCCAACGCCAAACTGCATCCGGGCTCCAACGCCGGAATGTATCCGAGCTTCAACGTCGGACTATATCCGAGGTGTCATAGATCACCTTGGCTCAAAAAAGTTTGAAGGAGCTTAGCCGAGCTTAATGTCGGAAATGCCCGTTATGGAGCCAGCCACTGGCGCCCGAGCTTTATGCCGGACTGCTTCCGAGGTGATGCACCACCTTGGCCATGGGCTACTTCCGAGACTCGGGTTGGGTGCGGCCGACCAACCTGAGCACAATAATCTCCTCGAAAACTATATTGCACTTTAAATTTTCTGCATTGGATTGTTAATGCAGTAGCCCCCGAGCCACTGGTCGGGTGGCAACACCAGATCAGGGAATCGATATACCCCTTTAATATTTGTAAATGGTAAGCACGAAGCCCAGTAGCCCCCGAGCCTTAATGTGGGCACGGGTGGCCGAATTAAGGATCGATATCCGTAATAAAATCACAAATTATGTGTAATGATTCTATGTATCCAAGTACTTTACATCATTAATGCTCGGATCCGCATTGTAAAAACTTTGTTGACCGACCATCGGCTTCCACCTCCTTGACCAGCAGCCGAGGAGTGTTTGTACTACTTTATAAAGCTTTTATGAGGGCAAAGATTTACGGCAAACAAGGCAATCCGGCCATACAGTTTTATAAACAAAGGTACGCCGAGAGATATGTTATATTACTTTTTAACGTAAGAAACATCTTCCAAAGAACATAGTCCCACTATCGGTTCCTTTCTTTGGGTTGTCATGCTAAGCATGATCATGAAACCTCAGCTCCGATCAACATGGGAGGAAAATATTGAGGATTTAGTTCGGACAAAGTTCCCGAACTCTATGGTATTAATGAACCAAAGAATTTACTTCCGTCGTTGCCGACCAATGTGATCCTTTAAGATTGCTAGCTTTCGGCTTCATCCAGTCTGAGGTACTAACTCGGATGACCCGATAGTAACAATCACAGAGGTGCTCCCTTTACCGCCTAGCCGAACAACTGGGAACATAAGGGTAAGCACAGGAGCCAGGCAACCCAGCTTGGCCAAAATCTTAAGTCAAATTGATGCATATTTATGGCTTTATATAACGATAATTACGGAAGGCAATGCATGTATAATGAATACAAATGCTGATGATATATACTTATTTTGACTCCATTGCGACCGTTTATCAGTTGAAAGTGGCCCATAGTCGGCTTCTACCCCTTTGTATATACTATGCAGGGTGTTTCTGCAATAACCAGACAACCCTTTAGCCGACGTCTCGGTGCCCGGAGGCGGTTGTGTTAGCGGAAATGAGGCAATCAGATATCTTGGCTTTATAACTTTCACTTGGTCATAAGAGCTTTAAACTGGGGAAGCTAGCTACGAGCCCCCGGTTAGTGTTCGGCGACAGCTGAGGTCAAGCCGTAAACACTTCAGCCAATGTTATGAACGGCCCATCATTTAACACGGTCATCGGATCGCTGACCAGTTTGCGCTTATTGTGACAGTCAGTTTTCGGCTTTCTCCACTGAGGTGCTTAACCATGTGAGCTGGAAGCGCAATCGTAGTGGTTCTCCCATTGCACACCTAGTCGAACAAAGCGGAACATAGGAGTCAAGCACAGGAGCCAAGCAACCCAACTATTGACTGAAGATACAATTTGAAACCAATGCATATATAGCAAGATCCGAGAATGTTTTTGCCGAATCTCTAAAGGTGTCCGACGTTGCACTGCGAGACTTGTGCTGGAAACACACAAATAGTTTAAAAGTGCTAAAATCTTGAAAAACCAAAAAACGTCAGTAAAAACATGACGTCCGAACAAGATCAAGTGTTCAGTGCCAATCCGAAAATTGGAAGAGAAAAAAAATTGTGCTTCTGTCGTGTTTTGACGACCAAGAAGAAAACACATTTACAGCTCATATATAAATTTTAAGAGCCCCCAAGTGACTTGGGTAAAAGAATTTTATGTATAATGATTGTATGTACCGAAGTACTTATATCATATATGTGTTCACCCGAACTTTAAACGCGTCTTAACCGACCGTCGGCTTCTCCCTCTTCGGTCAAGGGCCGAAGAGTGTTATGTACTCCACCTGTCGAGTATATTGGTGGTGTTTCCGATAACCAGGCAACCAGGCCATAAGGCTGTAACAGACAAAGTGCGCTCAGGGAACTTACGCTATATTACAGACGAAGTGTAAGAAGCATCTTCAAAGAAAATAGTACCCCCACCGATACCTTTCTTCGGTGCTCATTATTACTATGAGACTTGTGCAATAGATTTTTTGTACTCATGAGTTCCGTTGTGTGCCGACCATGATTGAGAATAATAAGAGCGCTAGCTTTCGGCTTCACCCAGTCTGAGGTCAGAGCTCGGATGACCCGGTCGTGACAATCGCAGAGGTGCTCCCTTTACTCCCTAGCCGAACAATCGGGAACGTAGGGATAAGCACAGGAGTCAGGCAACCCAGCTTGCGAAACACTTAAGGCAATATGGTGCATATTGTGGCGTAATACACGAACAAGGAACAAAGCCGTACAAGTATAATCATATCCAAGAGGAAAGGCTTCATGAAGAAAGCCCCCAAGTAAACGAGGTATTTGAATTTGTGTGTCACAGACAAAGTTTTGACAAGGAAGTATGACGCTTGGTTGAACCGAACAAAATTTAAAACTGAAAGTTTTTTAGCATGAAAGCAACTTAGCTGGTTAATGTGCTCGGTGTTGATAACGCGATTCGGGCTTGTGACGGGATGAAGACACCCATTGATCTGTGACAGATCCGACAAGGTTCGCAGTCCTCGGCATGGCCGAGGTCCCAGCCCCCAGGCCTGAGGTGTCCGAGCAAGGAGTTCGGCACTCCAGAGTAGTGACCACCTAATGCAGTCAAAATTGATTACTTGCACACATAAAATAGTGCGGTCCAGGAAATAATATATATATATATATAATCCTTGCATAATTGCTTTACGAAAAAAATAATTTATTTAAAGAAAGGTGGCCTGGCGCCGAAGCCAATGTCGATGCAGGGCGTCAGCGTGACCCAGTGAAGGCGTGACAAAGCCTGAATTTGCAGGGCGGTCCGGACTCCGGATGCGGCGTTCGCCCAACTATGTACGGAAACTGACCGAACCACCACGCGACCGTTTTTAATATGGCCGCCATTTGATAGACCTGTGTACAGATGATGGAACAAACCAAAGTAATAATTTCTTAAGAAAAATAAACCCAACAAGCAAAAAATTTTTAGGATTAATAGCACCTGGTTTATTTGTTGTAGCATTCCGAAGAAAAGTGACTCCCAAAATTGGGAATCGATCCGCACCCCCATTGCCTGATAGGCGATAAAGCGATGGCCTGGTGATGCTTGGCAAAGGTTGGCTTGCCGAGGCAAAGCCCTCGGTCTAGCTAACGTGACGAAGCTGGTCGGCTGGTGACGCCGAAGTCACCAGAGTATGTTGATGAAGAAATAGCCAAGTCCCGGTCAAGCCGAGGTGACGGAGCAGGCCGGTGAGGAGTTGTTGTAGCGGCCATGTCAGCCGAGGTGTTGAAGTAGTTCTGCGTGACGGACATTGGCTCGAAGAAGCAAAAGTGCGGCCATGCCGACCCAGGTCGTAACTTGTGACGCGGCCGATGCTGGTTTGATGAAGTGACCATGTGGCGATGCCGGTGTGCCTGCTCCGTGTAATCCGTGGGGCGCCGATGTTGGTGATGATTTATCCTTGGCGATTCCGAACTCTTATTCGGCTCGCTGAGGTGAGGATCCGAAGAAGTTGAGCTCGGCTTAAAAAGCGACGACATGTCTAGCGCAGGTCGGCAGTCATGGAGCTATATTGCCGGACTGGTTTGGCACCAGCGTGATGGCGAAGATTACCTCGGAGGAGGATTAAAATTTTATGGGCGCATGTTAAAAACAACGCACAATACCTTAGAAGAAAATTCCTTTTAAAAAGGTTGTCAAATATCACGTTCATAAAGAAACATGAATTCGGGTCGGATCCGTATTCGCGCAGGAAACAGATCTGTAAAGTGATGCACTAATCGGAAGGTTCCCGGAGTTTGCACGGTCGGATCGAGCTGAAATTTTGAGGGGTGGTAGATATGGGAATTCCACAGTAGATGAACAGTTGAATCTTCCAAAGGACTTCCGAGCTGGGCTCTGGAGACCACACCCTAAACTCATCCAGATTCCCGTCTGGATTTGACAGGGCTCCGGTATATCGTAGATTGTCAGAGATTCCTCCATCGGAACTCGATGAAATTTTCCAGGGTTGTTGTAGACTCGATTACGCACAATTCCACCGAAGCGATCATTAAAACGACACTCGAGGAGGCGGTGGCGGCGGATACGCGTTCGCTGTCCAGAAAAACAGCACGGTCGCCCGAGGGCAATGTTGACGTTGAGCCCTCGAGCTCCATGGACGATTCCTCCATGATCTTGATAGAGATCGGAGTTGGTGTTGATGAAGGCCCTCGTCCGAACATGACGATCGGAGGCAGGGCACAGTCCTCGGTCAAGCCAAGGTGACCAGTCAAGCCGGTGATGAAGATGTCGACATCGCAGTTAATCTGCAGACGAGCCATCGATCCTTTTGCCGATCACACAGCGAAACTCTCAATAAAAGCAACAATGTCGGTGTCAAAACCGGCGGATCTTGGGTAGGGGGTTCGAACTATGCGTCTAAGGAGAATGGTAACAGGAGGCGGGGGACACAATGTTTACCCAGGTTCGGGCCCTCGCGTTGGAGGTAATACCCTACTTCCTGCTTGATTGATCTTGAAGATATGAGTATTACAAGAGTTGATCTACCACGAGATCATAGAGGATAAATCCTAGAAACTAGCCTATGATTATGATTGTTTGTATATCTATCGACTAGCCTGGCCCTGGTTTATATAATGCACCAGTGGCCTAGGATAACAAGAGTTCTAGCCGAATACGCCGGTGGGGGAGGAGTCCTTGTCTTGACCACCAAGTCTTGTGGAATCTTCCTTGTATGCGGCAGCTGTCCGAACTGGCCCATGAGTATACGGCCATGGGGGTCCTCGGCCCAATCTAACTGACTGGGAGACGACGTGGTGAGTATCCCCTAGTCCAGGACACCATCAGTCGGGGCCGGTGAAAGCAAAGAACCGGCATCGTCTCGAAGGCTACTGCATGCTCTACTCCTACTACTTCGCTGATGCTCCACTTCACGGCGACAAAACATTTCGGCGCCGTTATCGAATGATCCGAAAGCTCTTCCTCGGGATTGTGAATTCCATCAAGGAGTTCGACAGCTACTTCAAGTGCAAGATGGATTGCACCGGCAAACTTGGATTCACCTCGATCCAGAAGTGCACGACAACGATGAGGATGCTTGCATTCGGAGCTCCCGTTGATTCACTCGACGACTATGGGCGCATGGCTGAGTCCACCAGCATTGAGTGTTTCTACAAGTTCTCTCGAGCAGTGGTGGCACTGTTTGGACCACAATACTTGAGAACACCCAATGCGAAAGACACTGCTCGGATCCTAGCACAGAATGCAGCAAGAGGATTTCCTGTGATGCTTGGAAGCATCGACTGCATGCATTGGAAATGGAAGAACTGCCCATTTGCTTGGCAGGGGATGTACAAAGGCAGCAAAGGCGGTTGCAGTGTGGTACTTGAGGCGGTGGCCACACATGACCTCTGGATTTGGCACTCCTTTGGTATGTCAGGAACTCACAATGACATCAATGTGCTGCAGTGCTCCCCTATCTTTGCCAAGCTTGTTGAAGGTCATTCTCCTTCGGTGAATTTCGAGGTCAATGGGCGGCACTACAACAAGGGGTACTACCTAGCTGATGACATCTATCCAAGATGGTCTACATTTGTGAAGACTATCTCAAATGCTGTGCCAGGAGGCAAGAAGTCCCACTTTGCCAAGGTGCAGGAGGCTTGCCGGAAGGATGTCGAGCGGACATTTGGTGTGCTCCAATCTTGATTTGCTGTTGTCCAGTACCCTGCTCAGACCTGGTCGAAAGATCAAATGTGCACTACTAGGAAAATGCTTATAGATATAAGTTTACCAGTAGCACCTGTTTATGACCCCACGCTACTAGTATTTAGCAGTAGCGCTGGGCAGAAAACACTCTACTACTAATATATAACTGCAGCGTTTGTTTGCTTGGGCCGCGCTACTGTTACATGGGCCGTAGGGAAAAAGCAGTAGCCCACTTAGCTGTAGCGTTTGTTTTGAACAGGCGCTACAGCTGGTGGGCTTAGCAGTAGCGCCGGCCTCTAAACAGTGCTACTGCTAGAGCAAAAGAAAACTGGCCTGAGTGCCCCCGCACCCCCTCACACTCTCACAGTCGATCCCCTACGCCCGACGACGCCCCCGCTATTAGGGTTCGTCCCCGGCCGCCTCACCCCCGTCGACGGTGTCGTGCGCCGCCACCACGCGCGGTCGCCTCTCGCCTACTCCGACGCTCCAGCCCCGTAAGTCCCCCTCGATCTCCTCCTCCCTGCGCGTGCCACACTAGCTAGGCTCCAATCGATTTGCACGGTGGGATTTAGGGATTGCATGGTGGCTCCGCGCTTCAATGCAACATGCTCCTCGCGTGATTGGGGAGAGAGTAGAGAGAGGGGTTAGGTGAGAGAAGTAAAGGCTTTTCTCACCGAAACTTAGGAGAGAGTAGAGAGAAGTAGCTAGAGAAGTAGAGGCTTTTAGCACATATAATTGAAACTTGGGTTTCAATTCTTGGCTGCTGCCCCTGGAGGAGTGGTGGCGGCGGCGGTGCCTAGTGTTCTAGGGTTTAGAGAGGGGGCGTCCATGTCGTGACTATTGTTTTCGACATTTAGGATCATTAATGTAGTACTTGTAACTACTTGTCATTCCTTCGCTAGAACAACCATAGTGCTCGACGTAGAATTGTGAGCATTTTTTTAGCTCTGATATGACAGCAACGGTTGAGGGTTTCAATTCTTGGCTACTGTCACTAGCTTCTTTGTTGATGCACATAAAGATATGACCAAGAAGCCCTCACTGTTATGTGGTTTCATGGAAAAATCAATGCTTGATTTGATACTCTCTTTCAGGTTGGAGAGAGTATCTGTATGTGGTGATGCTCAAATTGCTAAGTTCTTATGATGTTGTTAGTGAGCCCATTTTTGGTAAATTTTAGAAAAAGAAAACACAGATAGACAAAGAGTTGTATCTGATCGAAAAGGGGGGTGTTTGCCTTTTATAGTTTTAATTATTGTGCATCTGATGCCAAAGGTGGAATGGATGTTTACTTATTGTGTTCTGGAAGATTCTAAGCTGGTTCAACTTTTGGATGTGGGAATAGATAAAGTGTTCCCCTGGACTAAACTTCATGTTTACTTTTTAGTTGTTATTTTGCTTGCCATGTGAACTCTAGCTATGAAAACTTTATGTTTACTTTTTGGATCATTAATCCTTTAATCATATTGCTTTAGGGAAATGGCACCACCACCACCATGTCGACGGTGCAAGTCAAGGTGCACCAGCAGCCTTGCAACTGGCACGCTGTTTGGCATCTACTTCGAGTCTAGTTTTGTTCATGCGGCGGTAATAAATTATATGAAACTAGTAACTACTATTTTGTTGTTAGTGTTATTGGCATTAATACATCGTGTATATATCATTTTGCTTTTTGTACACAGATCATCCCATGCAATGTGAGGTCAGATTTCAACAATCTGACTGGAGACTCTGTGACCTTTGAGGCTCCTGGGGGGCCCTACACTATGGAGATCGATAAAGGATGAAAGATGACGCGGGTGGGAGGAGATGGATGGGTCCGTTTCATCGACCACATGCGTATCACCGGTGGTGAGTTGATCAGCTTCTCCTTCAGAGCTGAAAGACCCAAGCTGGCCGTGATTCATGTCAACAAAGCAGAAGATTATGAGGATGATGACGACCCACTCGGTGATGTCATCGTAGCTCAAAGAATGAAGTTGAGCGAGGAGGAGGTGTGCAACCTATGGGACATCATTCCGCCACGTACTGACTTCGTCGGGGTGCCATTCGTGACCCGCCTGACAAGTACCATGGTTGATCGACATATCATGGTATGTTGCATTTACTGTAGTTTTTAGAGTAATTTGATGATATGCTTTATTGTTATACTTAGTTTAGAGTCCGATGATATATATGCTTAGTGAATCTTATATGCTTTATTGTTATACTTAGTGTAGAGTCTGATGATATATATGCTTAGTCAATCTTATATGCTTAGTGAATCTTATATGCTTTATTGTTATACTTAGTGTAGAGTCCGATGATATATATGCTTAGTGAATCTTATATGCTTTATTGTTATACTTGGTGTAGAGTCCGATGATATATATGCTTAGTCAATCTTATATGCTTAGTGAATCTTATATGCTTTATTGTTATACTCAGTGTAGAGTCCGATGATATATATGCTTAGTGAATCTTATATGCTTAGTGAATCTTATGTGCTTAGTGAATATTATATGCTTTATTGTTATACTTAGTGTAGAATGTGTGAGGCTACTTATTAATTGATATGTTTTTCTTATTCAGAAATTGCCAAAGAGCCTATCTGAGAGTTGTGGTATCAAGCCTGATGAAGAAGGCTCTGCTGGAATACGCCTAACCGCAAGGGGCTCCGTCACCACTTGTGCGTACGGCGTGGACACGGACGGTCACACACACTTCAACTCGGTTGGGTGGAAGAGCTTCCTCGTCGGCAAGAATCTCCATGTTGGACAGACAATCCTAATTACTATCAGGAACACCCACCGCCCAGGCTTGAGGATGATGGTCGTCATCGACATCATCTAGAACTTCATATGCATGCGTGTGGCTGTTGAACCATATATATGCTAGTATGACTACCTAGTAGACTTATCAAATATGATCTATCAATGCATTGTTGACTACTATATGAGTTTGTGAGATTGTGTGATTATATTAAATGTGGTACTGTGGTTAATGTTTGTGAGATGGTTCTGTGAACTTAGTTTATTTGCACTAGACTTGTCTTGATTTCCATGAATATTGCACCTGACTGCTTTTTTATTTTTATTTCTATTTGCCTAGTTGTAGCATGGGGAGAAAATAAGGCGCTACTACTACGTGATGATAGTAGTAGCGTTGGTGGAGAAATCGGCGCTGCTAATGAGTATTTTAGCTGCAACGCTTGTTTAGAAACGCGCTACTGTTAAATAATAGCTGTAGCGCCCTAGCAGTAGCGCGTGCCCGCGCTACTGGTATGTAAAAAACCAGCGCCACTAGTAAGCTTTTCTCTAGTAGTGGTGGGAGATCATGACTTGTTGTGTCATCTTGCACAACATGATCATCAAGAACGAGCAAGAAGAGCCAGTGTTTGATACAGAACCATACTACAGGCAGGGTCCTCTAGCCGAAGTTGATCACCAGCTACCGGCAACCTGGACTGCCTACCTTAGTATGGTCAGGAGATCCGAGACCCACAGGTGCATCAACAACTGCAGCAAGATCTGGTGGATCACCTATGGAGGCTCAAGGGCGAAGCCAGACGCGACATGTGATGAGTTTTTATTTGTAGAACTATATAATTTGTATTGAATGATTTGTTGTTGCACTATTTTGTTGAAGTATTTGATTTTTTGTGATGAACTATGTGATAAAAAAATATTTATGTTGATAATTGAACACCGAGCCACGACGAACCACGCCGAATATGGGCCTATTCTCGCCCATATGGGCCCTTTATTTGTCGAAAGTGAGCCAAAAAGTGGGCTAATATCAACGCTTGGGGCCGACGGCTGGACGCCCAACCGCCCCAGCGTCGATTGTATCGCCTGCTCGCCCCCAGGGAGCGATTTTTATATGTTCTGGGGGGGCAACGGCTGGAGATGCTTTAACCGTGTAGTGGCGGGAGGTTGTGGCCGGCAAGGCCCAGATCTGATGTGGCGGCACTGACCCTTGTTGAAGTGGTGACTGGGACGCCCCTGGTGGTACATGCTAGTCTCTGAGTGAGAGCTTCACGCTCACTTCGCATAATCACCTTCCCGGGTTCCCAAAGTGTAGAAATTGCGCCCCCGGTCTGTCCGAAGATAGAGCAGGTTTTCACCCTGGCTAACACTCACCGTCACCGAACGCCACACCCCGGCTACCACGCCGTCCACATGGCCATGGCCGCCAGGCAGCACGGAGCAATGGGCTCTACCCATGAGCACCATGCTACCACCACCAGGGCCGCCGCCCCGGCATCCAAGACCTCGACACCACCTCACTCGATACCCGCCACTACCCCAACCGAAGAGACGAGCGGACCCCGTGGCAAACTAGCATCCATCGACTCATACTGCTGCATCGGGCGCGAGACGAACATGGTCCTGCTGCCGGGCGCGAGACGGGCGCGGTCCTGCTGCCGGGCGCGAGACAGGCGCGGTCCTGCTGCCGGGCGCGAGACGAGCTTGGTCCTGCTGCCCTAGCGCGAGACTAATGATGGGCCATAGTTGGGAGAGGTCCATCACTTCAACTGAGATAGCACCCGGACGACGAGGAGACAGATCAAGGGCCGACATAAGCGGCCAACGGACGAGCCGACGCCGTAGCCGACTAGCCAAGCCGCCGTGGAGCCATCCACGGCCGGAGCAGCAGCCACCCCGGGCCACTGCCCAACCCGCGCCGACCGGCGAGCTCCAAGCAGCGGAGCCGCCGGGCACGCACCCGCGCCACCAGCCACCATGGCCGCCGCCTGCACCAAAGCCACGGCACAGGCCCGCGCAGCCTCCGCACCACTACCAGCCAACCCCGCCGCCGCGCCACCACACGAGTGCGCCGCCGGAGCTCAGACTAGTCGCCGCGCCGCCAAGCCCGCGGCCGAAAGCCCCCGACTTGACCCAGAAGGGGCCAAACAGGGTCCGTCACGGCAAGCCACAAGGTCAAGGAGGGAAGGCACCAACGCACAGCTGCGACTAGCCCCCACAAGACACGCCCACCGACGGCCAAGACCACCACCGCCAACACCAGCCGCGCCGCCTGCAGCAGATCGTGATCTAGATCGGGGGGAGCCCGACCAACACCCAGCCACGAACAACGCAGCGGCGCGCCCTCACTCCCATCCTAACGGCCGTCGAAGCCCGACATCCCCGCCGCCGAGAGCCCCGCCGAGCTCCGCGCCCCCACGAGCGGCTGACCCGCGCCGCCGCATCCTCGAACAGGGGAGGGACGAAATGGCCCCGCCGCCGCCCGCGTCGCACGGGCTTCGCCCGGCGGGCGCCCTCCGACGGCGGCGAGGGGGAGGAGAGGCTGGAGGGGAGGAGTTCGCTGGCGGCAGATCGAGGGGCCCTGTGACGCGCACGAGGGGCGCGTCGCGGGAGCGGCCAGACTTTGTCCTCCTTCAACATTACTCTCATGTTGTATCCGAGTTCCCAGAGTGCAGAAATTGCGCCCTCCCCTCCCGTGATGCTCCTGCGAGCGCCGGGGGGGGGTGTAACACCCTCGATGCGGCTATATCTCCTACGTGTCGAAGCACGACTTAGAGGCATAACCGCATTGAAAGCAATGTCGCAAGTGAGGTAATCTTCACACAACCCATGTAATACATAAGGGAAAGATATACATAGTTGGCTTACAATCGCCACTTCACACAATTACATGAATAAAGCATTACAACATCCAAATACAATCAAGGTCCGACTACGGTACCAAAATAAAAGAAGACTACCCCAAATGCTACACAGATCCCCGATCGACCCCAACTGGGCTCCACTATTGATCAACTAGAACGAAACAACACGAAGGACAAGATCTTCATCGAGCTCCTCCTTGAGCTTGGTTGAGTCATCTGCTCGGTAACATCGGCACCTGCAAACTGGTTTTGGAAGTATCTGTGAGCCACGGGGACTCGGCAATCTCGCACCCTCGCGATCAAGACTATTTAAACTTATAGGAAGGGTAAAATGTATGAGGTGGAGCTGCAGCAAGCGACTAGCATATTTGGTGGCTAACAACGCAAATGAGAGCGAGAAGAGAAGGCAAAGCACGGTCGAGAATATATGATCAAGAAGTGATCCTAGAACAACCTACGTCAAACATAACTCCAACACCGTGTTCACTTCCCGGACTCCGCCGGAAAGAGACCATCACGGTTACACACGCGGTTGATGCATTTTAGTTAAGGTCAACTTTAGGTTTTCTACAACCGGACGTTAACAAATTCCCATCTGCCCACAACTGCGGGCATGGCTTTCGAAAGTTCAAATCCCTGCAGGGGTGTCCCAACTTAGCCCATCACAAGCTCTCATGGTCAACGAAGGATATTCCTTCTAGCGGGAAGACCCGATCAGACTCGGAATCCCGGTTACAAGACATTTCGACAATGGTAAAACTAAACCAGCAACACCGCCCGAATGTGCCGACAAATCCCGATAGGAGCTGCACATATCTCGTTCTCAGGGCACACTCAGATGAGCGCTCCATACAACTAAAACCAAACCTCGAGTTTCCCCGAGGGGGCGCTGCACAGGACTCTAGTTTGGACCAACACTCAGAGGAGCACTGGCCCGGGGGGTAAAATAACGATGACCCTCAGGAGCGCGACTCCCAAGGGAAAGAAAAGGCTAGGTGGCAAATGGTAAAACCAATGTTGGGCATTGCTGGAGGAGTTTTATTCAAGGCGAACTGTCAAGGGGTTCCCATAATAGCCCAACCGCGTAAGGAATGCAAAATCCGGGAACATAACACCGATATGACGGAAACTAGGGCAGCAAGAGTGGAACAAAACACCAGGCATAAGGCCGAGCCTTCCACCCTTTACCAAGTATATAGATGCATTAATTAAATAAGATATATTGTGATATCCCAACAAGTAAACATGTTCCAACAAGGAACAACATCTCCATGCACCAACAAGGTACAAACTTCAATCTTCACCTGCAGCTAACAACGCTATAAGAGGGGCCGAGCAAAGCAGTAACATAGCCAAACAACGGTTTGCTAGGACAAGGTGGGTTAGAGGCTTGGTTCAACAATATGGGAGGCATGATAAGCAAGTGGTAGGTATCGCAGCATAGGCATAGCAAAAGAGCGAGCAACTAGCAAGCAAAGATAGAAGTGATTTCGAGGGTATGGTCATCTTGCCTGAGATCCCGCAAGGAAGAAGAACGAGTCCATGAAGAAGATAAACGGACGTAGTCGAACGAATCCTCACAACACGACGTTATCGGAACCAACCCGAAGAAGCAATACCGGAAAGGAGCAAACAACATAGTAAACAACCACCACAAAATCATGGCATGATGCACAATCAAGTATGATGCATGTCCGGTTTAATGAAGCATGACATGGCAAAGTGCAACAAACAACACTACAAATTAAGTGGAGCTCAATATGCAACGGAGTTGCATATTGAAGAAAACACCACATGACTTATTTAGTTCTCTCTCGTTTATGTACTCAACAATATTAAATGTTGTTAAACATGGCAAGAGGTGAGGTATAACAAAACTACACCATCTAAACAATTTAAATGGGGCCGGATATAACAAATAACGAATCCGGTAAATCCCCATATGCATTTAGCAATTTTAAAGCAAACAACAATTTTAAACAGACTTGATGTTGTTATCATGATGCGGATGACATGCACGTTTTATGCAATATTTATGAGAATGTTGATAAGAGCATATTAAGAAGCATTTTGTCATCGTGGCGGAAACGAAAAGGGGTGCCACGACAACGACAACGGGAATGGTGCCACGGCACATTCAGATGATCCGGCAATTCGTTGAAAGGCCGGTGCAAAAGAATAAGAATGCGGAATATGCAAGAGTGATGGGGAGTGATCCCGGATTCCGGGTGTCCCACGAGTTGGCGACAAGGGAACGAGTGACAATTTGGACACGGTGCAAACACGAGCATCTCAAACATCGCAAGCATTCGTTCACGGACGTCGTCTCAGGGTTATACCTTCGAAGTGTGCAAACGGGACGATTCTCGTCAAGCGGTGTAGTCGTTCACGATCGTCGTGGGAAGTAGTGGAACTCGGCGATGGTAGAGGAAGTAGTCGTTCTCATGGCGACGGTAGTCGTTCACGTTCTTAGTCTCACAAGTTTCCGTAGATGTTCAGGGGCACGGCAAGAAACTTGACATCCATGGAGTCTTCGAGGGTCGACGGTAGTGGTACTTGGCAAAATGCACGTCGACGGTAGTTGTTCTCGTATCATCGTGGAAGTAGTCGTTCGGGCTCCCGTGTGGACTTGCCGGTCTTGGTCTCCGCGGTGTAGTTGTACAAAAGCATCGTCGGAACTTGGACGAATCGAGGGGCGTGCACGACTGGTAGAGGAACTTGACACAGCTAGTAGAGGAACTTGACGCATCCCAAATGAAGCAACACAACAGGCCTCGGTTCTTGGTGGTCAACGAAGGGAGGCGGCCGACGAAGCAGCAGCAAGGTGCGTACAGTCACGACGGACACCATGGCCGAGAGGAGCGGGACCGCTGGCACGAGACGAGCAGCGAGGCACGCACATGCAGGAAGGCGGCGAGGTCGACAACGGCTGGCGGCGAGGTCGCAGGCATCCATGGCCTCAGTGAGGAGAAGCAGGGCCAGGGGCGAAGCTTGGCGTCGTCTTCCTGTTGAAGACGATGAGGAGGTCGCTGGCGCGGGCGTGGAGAAGGAGCAGGTAACTTGGCGCGGGCGTGGCTTCACCTTGCAGAGGAGGTCGAGGCCGGCAAGAAAAGGGAGGCAGCAGGGGCGCTGCGATGCTGATGGCCTCACGGGCCAAGCCGGGCGACGTGCGTAGCTTAGGGAGGCGCAGGGCTCCGATGGCGGCAGGGCGAGGAAGAGGCCCAAGAGGTCGAGGCCAGGGCCTCGGGGCGGAGCAGCTCCGGGGCGGAGCTTTGAGCTCGGCCGGCAGTGGCCATGGAGAAGGGCGGCGCTGAGGCAGGGTGCGTGGGGCTCTCGGACTTGAGCGGCGGCGGAGGTTGGTGGTGCTTGCGGGGTAGCGGAGGTCGCGGGCTGGCAGCAAGGAAGAGATCGAGAGGAGAGGTGGCGCGACATACGGGAGAGATGGGATCGAGGGAATCGGGGAGAAGGGTGCAGCGCGAGGGAGATGGGGATCGTGGTGACGGCGCTGGAATCGAACAGGGGAGAGGATTAGGTTTAGATGCGGGCTGTGAGGCCTCAGGGAGGTTGGGCTGGTCTGGCAGGCCTAGGCCCAAGAAGGCCTGTGGGTGTGGGCTCTCTCCCTCCCTTCTTTCTCTTAATATTTTCTTTATCAGAAAACAAGAGAAGAACAAGAAAGAAAGTGGGGGGGGGGGGGTTAGAGAACGAAGTTGGACTCGCGGATAAATTTCCCGGACTCACAAAAATATGCTCGTTCAAAGAAAATAGAAATGGCCAAGATTAAAAGATATAAATTCAAACTCATTTGAATTTAATTCAAATGGGTTTGAACTAATACTCGGTAAAAAGAAGGTCCATAAATGTTTGGATTTTTTGGTGGAGCTCCGGAAAATGATGAAAGAATATATTCCAAGGTTTGAGGAGCAACTCGAAGCAGAAAAGACTTGAGAGTTTAAATTGCAAGTGTGTCACGGTAATTCCACAAGAATGGAAATATTTATAATAGCTCCCTAATATCAGGAGGATAAGTTATAAAGAGAAGTCACCCTTCCCTCGATTTAAATGGATCAAAGATCCATGCCATTCATTTAGTTGAGTTAAAAAAAGACATGATGGCATGATGACATGATGCAATGCAAAACGATGCAATTATGAATGCAATGAACCAAACAAGTCACACGAAGAAACCTAGAAACCCTGGAAGGCAACTGAGGCTCCGGTATTGGGGCGTCACAACACTCCACCACTAGGAGAGGATCTCGTCCCGAGATCTAGAATGGCACCGGAGGGAAAAAGGAAGAGAAAGAGGAGAGGTAAAACTAATGTTGCTTCTTTGACAAACGGGTGAAACCAAAGAACCTTGAAAAAGGTTAAGCCATTTAGAGAAAAGAATACAACAGAGATGAACGAAGTTGAAAACACTCCGTTAGAAAAGAGGGACAAGGAAGAACAACTTCGAGCAGCACTCTGGTTGAGAAGTTATGCAAGACTTGATACGGTGAAAAGAACTTGAGCAGAGGACACGACACTCCGGTTACACAAGATAGAGAAGGAATAAGACTGATATAATTTGGATAGCACTTCGACTGAAAATGGAAGGAACTGAACATGATCTTGACAAGATGAGAGGATACTTGAAAAAGGACATGACACTCCGGTTGAATGGATAGGCATGAAAAGAACACGATCCTGACAACACAAGAAGAAGGGTTGAAGAGAGCAACATCACAATGCCTCTGTAACAAAAGAATAGAAGAAAGATAATTGAGATAGGAGAAAGGAGAAGAAAATGCCAACTTCTGCCACAAAAGAGCTTGAAAAGGCATCTTTAGGAGAAGGGTTGAACGGAATTGTTGGAAAACCAACAACGAAAAGAGTAAGATTGTAGTGGGCTTATAGAAAAACATCTCGAAACTAGAGGTGATAACCTGCCACTCACGGGAAAAGAGTTGGATTGATATGAACAAGGAGACGAGAAACTATATCACCAGGAGGATAAATGAAGAACTTGGGTCATTTATAAGCACCATAATAGCAACAATCCTTAGGAAAAGCTTTAGGTGAAATATAACCCAAGATAACTCCAACGAAGAGGTTGATGGATTTAAAATATCTCATACTTGATAACTTGTGAATCATGAAACACGAAGGAAAATTATCTAGAATGACATAACACCACCTCCGATGATACGGTAGAAAGAATTGCACTCCGGATTGCAAGATGAAGAATGCTTGAGATCCTCTGAAAAGAATGTTGAAGAACCCTTCAAGAAGGAATTAATTCTTTGATGAGCCTCCATAATAAGGGATTAACCACTTGGAAGAAACAAGAATAAGGATTACATTATGCTTATTCTTCACCAATTAGATTGATGACAAACAATGGATTTGGCATATTACTTATTCTCATAGAAAAGGATTAAGATAGATATAGCGCAACCTTGAGAAGGTCTTCAACAAACCACCGGTAGGGTTGGAAAGAAAAATTCAATTGAGATTATAACGAAGGAAGAAGAATCTTGGAAGAGCCACCGATAGAATTGAAAAATGCACGAAGTAAAGGGATGAATCACCGGGTAAGAATTGAAAAAAAAAACGATTAAAACATGAAGAAACACTGGGAAGAGTTAGCCATTAAACAAAGATGCTTGAGAGAAATTAGATACAACTGAAATGAAGAGATCACGCGCTGATTAAAGAATATTGAATGATGCACCGGTGAGATTTGGGGAACGAGAGCTAAAAGCCGAGAATGAACAAGTCTTCTGAAATGATGGACTCCGGATAATAAACTGAGAAGACTCTTGAATTGCCCCGGATAGGTAAAAGATCTCTCACAATCGAAAACAGTTACGAGAGGAAGGCAACAAGTTAGAATCACGAATCTTGAAGAGAATGGAGCAAGATTAAAGAGAAACTCTTCTTCGGTCTTCAATATCTGAGAATGACGATGAGAAACACCACCAAATTGTTGAGCTCTCCGGGATTAAAATTGGAAAGGTTGAACCAACGATGAAAGAATTTGAAAGATCAAGGAGAAAGGCATTTGACTGATGATAACTCATTCTTACGTCAAACTTGGAAAAGAATTTGAGAGTAACGCCGAGAAAATAAGAAGAGTCAGGTAAGATCCTGGGAAAAGACCTGTGGGTTAGGGCCCACTCAAAGAAACACCGTTGAAAAGGTCGCTTGGAAGATAGATTACACCGGTTGAATTAAAAGACTTGAATGAGAGAACCTCCTCGAAAGATCTTGAATGAATGCAGAGTGGAAACACGAATCTTCGAGATATCTTCAGCACTTCAGAACAATTAAATAGCGAGAAGTGAGTGAATATGAGGCGCACCGGCATGAGAAGGTATTTGAGAGGAGGAAAGGATATGATCAACAAAGCTTGAATTGGTTCCACCGGAGAAGAAAGAATGAAGAATGACGAACTTGAGGCTCCGTTAGTTTCTTCATGAGAATCACCGGATAAGCACATTGAAGGAAAAAGGATGGAGAGACTTCCCATCAATAAAAGGATACTTGAATAAGAAATCTGAGTCCCTAAAGAAAACAAGGGAGGGAGGGTGGGAAAACAAAGGCAGCTTGGGACGAATGAAATGAACACCGTTGAGAAGAACTAAGATTGGATCTTGCAAATGTTGAAGTGATCGGATTCACTTGAAGAGAAACACGCCGGTAGAGAAGAAATTGGCATGACAATCTCGACTATCATGAAGGATTGGTATTCACAACGGAGTATGAGAACACCGTTTAGGAACAGGTATGGAATCAACATTTGACTTCGAAGCAACTCGAATACCACAATTCAAAACAAAACAAAGGATTGGCTTGCAGAATAAGCCAGAACAAACATATGATAGAGATTTCGTCTGAAGTTTTCGTGGTGTGGCCTACACGGGCTCGATCGTACAGCACCATCATGTACAAGGCAGTGCACATGACATACGAAGCGTCCTCGAGTCGGCATAGCCAAGGACTCTTTAAGACACAACGAGACCACTGTAAAACCGACCGTGGATAGGCGGACCACTAGACGTCGAACCCTAATTTCATATCATACATCTGTCGAAAAGATATTCTAAGAGCTACTTGAATTACCACCTATGAAACTCCCGAACCTTTCCGGTTATGCAATCAGGTGTTGGGGATACAGGGGAAGCATAATATCTCACCCAAAACTAGCAAATCCTACATCCAGCTGTATCCATCCTTCAACACATAACCAAGAAACCTTCGGAAATCATTTACCTCAACCTTCGAAAAGCATCCGTTATACGAGTTATGGCAATACTCCCGAACTCTCGCCCCAGTACTAGGTGGCGTCGAGGTTATCTCACCAACAACTGCATAAAAGAGATTTTCGATGTCGGTGAACTAAACTCAGGTATTCCAGAACTGCAACGATAAAATTGTGACGACAACACCTCGGAGCTCAACTCCCCGGGACACTGCCACAACCCCTAAATGACAGGAGGCACCAAGAACAATGTTCTCGTCACAAATTGATCAGAACGATTCCAAGATACCCGTGTGATCCTAATTTTTTTTTGTGAAATTTGAGAAGAGAAGAGTCAAAACTCTACGTCAGGATGCCTTACCAGAGCGATGAAGGGACTGGGGAGTAAAAAGAATTCCTAAACTCTCCGATATATAATTCCTAAATGACTCAAAACATTTTTCTAGACTCAACTCGTCAGCTAATTCGACCAAGCAGGGGGGCTCCTAAGGTCGGGGAAGGCTCTGATACCAACTTGTAACGCCCTCGATGCGGCTATATCTCCTGCGTGTCGAAGCACGACTTAGAGGCATAACCGCATTGAAAGCAATGTCGCAAGTGAGGTAATCTTCACACAACCCATGTAATACATAAGGGAAAGAGATACATAGTTGGCTTACAATCGCCACTTCACACAATTACATGAATAAAGCATTACAACATCCAAATACAATCAAGGTCCGACTACGGTACCAAAATAAAAGAAGACTACCCCAAATGCTACACAAATCCCCGATCGACCCCAACTGGGCTCCACTACTGATCAACTAGAACGAAACAACACGAAGGACAAGATCTTCATCGAGCTCCTCCTTGAGCTTGGTTGCGTCATCTGCTCGGTAACATCGGCACCTGCAAACTGGTTTTGGAAGTATCTGTGAGCCACGGGGACTTAGCAATCTCGCACCCTCGCGATCAAGACTATTTAAGCTTATAGGAAGGGTAAAATGTATGAGGTGGAGCTGCAGCAAGCGACTAGCATATTTGGTGGCTAACAACGCAAATGAGAGCGAGAAGAGAAGGCAAAGCACGGTCGAGAATATATGATCAAGAAGTGATCCTAGAACAACCTACGTCTCCAACACTGTGTTCACTTCCCGGACTCCACCGGAAAGAGACCATCACGGTTACACACGCGGTTGATGCATTTTAGTTAAGGTCAACTTTAGGTTTTCTACAACCGGACGTTAACAAATTCCCATTTGCCCATAGCCGCGGGCATGGCTTTTGAAAATTCAAATCCCTACAGGGGTGTCCCAACTTAGCCCATCACAAGCTCTCACGGTCAACAAAGGATATTCCTTCTAGCGGGAAGACCCGATCAGACTCGGAATCCCGGTTACAAGACATTTCGACAATGGTAAAACTAAACCAGCAACACCGCCCGAATGTGCCGACAAATCCCGATAGGAGCTGCACATATCTCGTTCTCAGGGCACACTCAGATGAGCGCTCCATACAACTAAAACCAAACCTCGAGTTTCCCCGAGGGGGCGCTGCACAGGACTCTAGTTTGGACCAACACTCAGAGGAGCACTGGCCCGGGGGGTAAAATAACGATGACCCTCAGGAGCGCGACTCCCAAGGGAAAGAAAAGGCTAGGTGGCAAATGGTAAAACCAATGTTGGGCATTGCTGGAGGAGTTTTATTCAAGGCGAACTGTCAAGGGGTTCCCATAATAGCCCAACCCGCGTAAGGAACGCAAAATCCGGGAACATAACACCGATATGACGGAAACTAGGGCGGCAAGAGTGGAACAAAACACCAGGCATAAGGCCGAGCCTTCCACCCTTTACCAAGTATATAGATGCATTAATTAAAAAGATATTGTGATATCCCAACAAGTAAACATGTTCCAACAAGGAACAACATCTCCATGTTCCAACAAGGAACAAACTTCAATCTTCACCTGCAACTAACAACGCTATAAGAGGGGCCGAGCAAAGCGGTAACATAGCCAAACAACGGTTTGCTAGGACAAGGTGGGTTAGAGGCTTGGTTCAACAATATGGGAGGCATGATAAGCAAGTGGTAGGTATCGCAGCATAGGCATAGCAAAAGAGCGAGCAACTAGCAAGCAAAGATAGAAGTGATTTTCGAGGGTATGGTCATCTTGCCTGAGATCCCGCAAGGAAGAAGAACGAGTCCATGAAGAAGATAAACGGACGTAGTCGAACGAATCCTCACAACACGACGTTATCAGAACCAACCCGAAGAAGCAATACCGGAAAGGAGCAAACAACATAGTAAACAACCACCACAAAATCATGGCATGATGCACAATCAAGTATGATGCATGTCCGGTTTAATGAAGCATGACATGGCAAAGTGCAACAAACAACACTACAAATTAAGTGGAGCTCAATATGCAACGGAGTTGCATATTGAAGAAAACACCACATGACTTATTTAGTTCTCTCTCGTTTATGTACTCAACAATATTAAATGTTGTTAAACATGGCAAGAGGTGAGGTACAACAAAACTACACCATCTAAACAATTTAAATGGGGCCGGATATAACAAATAACGAATCCGGTAAATCCCCATATGCATTTAGCAATTTTAAAGCAAACAACAATTTTAAACAGACTTGATGTTGTTATCATGATGCGGATGACATGCACGTTTTATGCAATATTTATGAGAATGTTGATAAGAGCATATTAAGAAGCATTTTGTCATCGTGGCGGAAACGAAAAGGGGTGCCACGACAACGACAATGGGAATGGTGCCACGGCACATTCAGATGATCCGGCAATTCGTGGAAAGGCCGGTGCAAAAGAATAAGAGTGCGGAATATGCAAGAGTGATGGGGAGTGATCCCGGATTCCGGGTGTCCCACGAGTTGGCGACAAGGGAACGAGTGACAATTTGGACACGGTGCAAACACGAGCATCTCAAACATCGCAAGCATTCGTTCACGGACGTCGTCTCGGGGTTATACCTTCGAAGTGTGCAAACGGGACGATTCTCGTCAAGCGGTGTAGTCGTTCACGATCGTCGTGGGAAGTAGTGGAACTCGGCGATGGTAGAGGAAGTAGTCGTTCTCGTGGCGACGGTAGTCGTTCACGTTCTTAGTCTCACAAGTTTCCGTAGATGTTCAGGGGCACGGCAAGAAACTTGATGTCCATGGAGTCTTCGAGGGTCAACGGTAGTGGTACTTGGCAAAATGCACGTCGACGGTAGTTGTTCTCGTATCGTCATGGAAGTAGTCGTTCGGGCTCCCGTGTGGACTTGCCGGTCTTGGTCTCCGCGGCGTAGTTGTACAAAAGCATCGTCGGAACTTGGACGAATCGAGAGGCGTGCACGACTGGTAGAGGAACTTGACACAGCTAGTAGAGGAACTTGACACAGCTAGTAGAGGAACTTGACGCATCCCAAATGAAGCAACACAACAGGCCTCGGTTCTTGGTGGTCAACGAAGGGAGGCGGCCGATGAAGCAGCAGCAAGGTGCGTACAGTCATGACGGACACCATGGCCGTGAGGAGCGGGACCTCTGGCACGAGACCAGCAGCGAGACACGCACATGCAGGAAGGCGGCGAGGTCGACAGCGGCTGGCGGTGAGGTCGCAGGCATCCATGGCCTCAGCGAGGAGAAGCAGGACCAGGGGCGAAGCTTGGCGGCGTCTTCCTGTTGAAGACGATGAGGAGGTCGCTGGCGCGGGCGTGGAGAAGGAGCAGGTAACTTGGCACGGGCGTGGCTTCACCTTGCAGAGGAGGTCGAGGCCGGCAAGAAAAGGGAGGCAGCAGGGGCGCTGCGATGCTGATGGCCTCACGGGCCAAGCTGGGCGACATGCGTAGCTTAGGAAGGCGCAGGGCTTCGATGGCGGCAGGGCGAGGAAGAGGCCCAAGAGGTCGAGGCCAGGGCCTCGGGGCGGAGCAGCTCCGGGGCGGAGCTTTGAGCTCGGCTGGCAGAGGCCATGGAGAAGGGCGGCGCTGAGGCAGGGTGCGCGGGGCTCTCGGACTTGAGCGGCGGCGGAGGTTGGTGGTGCTTGCGGGGCAGCGGAGGTCGCGGGCTGGTAGCGAGGAAGAGATCGAGAGGAGAGGTGGCGCGGCATACGGGACAGATGGGATCGAGGGAATCGGGGAGAAGAGTGCAGCGCGAGGGAGATGGGGATCGTGGTGACGGCGCTGGAATCGAACGGGGGAGAGGATTAGGTTTAGATGTGGGCTGTGAGGCCTCAGGGAGGTTGGGCCGGTCTGGTAGGCCTAGGCCCAAGAAGGCATGTGGGTGTGTGCTCTCTCTCTCCCTTCTTTCTCTTAATATTTTCTTTATCAGAAAACAAGAGAAGAACAAGAAAGAAAGTGGGGGGGTTAGAGAACGAAGTTGGACTCGCGGATAAATTTCCCGGACTCACAAAAATATGCGCGTTCAAAGAAAATAGAAATGGCCAAGATTAAAAGATATAAATTCAAACTCATTTGAATTTAATTCAAATGGGTTGGAACCAAGACTCGATAAAAAGAAGGTCCATAAATGTTCGGATTTTTTGGTGGAGCTCGGAAAATGATGAAAGAATATATTCCAAGGTTTGAGGAGCAACTCGAAGCAGAAAAGACTTGAGAGTTTAAATTGCAAGTGTGTCACGGTAATTCCACAAGAATGGAAATATTTATAATAGCTCCCTAATATCAGGAGGATATGTTATAAAGAGAAGTCACCCTTCCCTCGATTTAAATGGATCAAAGATCCATGCCATTTATTTAGTTGAGTTAAAAAAAGACATGATGGCATGATGACATGATGCAATGCAAAACGATGCAATGCTGAATGCAATGAACCAAACAAGTCACACGAAGAAACTCGGAAACCCTGGAAGGCAAACTGAAGCTCCGGTATTGGGGCGTCACAGGGGAAAACCCTAGCCACAGGACCCATCGCCCCCACCTCTCCCATCCTCCCCCGCCGCGCCGGCTAGCGCTGACGGGCAAAGCCCGGTTGGCGTGGCGGCGGCGGGCCCCTTCTTCTCCGCTGCTCGAAGTGGCCGGCGCAGGACGGCGGCTCCTGGTGGTGGTGCGGGGCTTCCGCGGGGCCCTGTGGCGCGGCGGCGGGCGCGTGGTGCGGCGGCCGGAGGCGGCGCGGTGGCGTCGGGCGCCTGGTGATGCACAGCGGCTGTGGTGCTCCGGATGGGGAGGTGGCGCGCGAGCGAGGCTCTGCCCAGATCCGTTCGATCTGGTGCAGGGGCTTGCAGTCGGCGGCGCCGGCGGAGGTTGACGGCGGTGGCGTGCTCCGCGGGCGCTGGTCCTTGTAGGGGCTGGTGCTGGTGTGCTCAGCGGCTGCCCGGGGGGTGTGGTTGTTCCTTCGGGCACCCTTGGGTGGCGAGCGTGGGCCGGGTCCGGTGGCTGGCACGGGATCCGGCGTCCGGCGGCCTAAGGTGTTGCTGTGCTTCCTTCCCGCAGGCGGCGCGGGCTGAGGCGACAAGGGCCTGCCGGCGACGCGCGAGGGCTGTTGCGCTCATCGGCGGCGGCATGGTGGCAGTGGTGGTGTTGCGTGCCGGTCGGATTTCACCTTTTTCCGGTCGGCGGCACGGGTTTGGGGCGTCGGCCCGGCGTGGCTGCGGTCCCGGCTGTGGGCGGCGACGGCGAGGTGGCTTCGCCGTGCCGGCTCCATAGCAGCTCGGCGGGTCGACTGGGCGGCAACTGGTTTTCCGGCGTTGGCTTATCTGTAGGCGGCCCGTTTCGACCTTCGGCCCTCTCCTCATCGTCTAGTTGCTACCATCGCCGAAGGTTCGGCCCTCCTCCGACTACGGTCTATCGCTCGTCTCGCGCTCGGCAGCAGGACCGAGCTCGTCTTGCGCCCGGCAGTAGGACCGACCTCATCTCGCGCCTGGCAGCAGGACCGACCTCGTCTCGCGCCCGGCAACAGGATCATGCCCGTCTCGCGCCCGACAGCAGGACCGTACTCGTCTCGCGCCCGGCAGTAGGACAGATCGATGGAGGCCAATTTTGGCCAGCCTTTGGGTTTCGGCGTTGGGGGCAGCCCAGGGGTGCGATAGGCGTTCCTTTCCGCCCGTACCTTTGGTTGGGGTAGCGGTGGGTCTCGAGTGAGGTGGTGTCCAGGTCTTGGATGCCAGGGCGGTGCCCTTGGTGGTGGCTCCGCGGTGCTCTTGGGCTGTGCCTGTGGTTAGGTGCTGCCGGTGGTCATGGTCGTGTGGGCGGCGTGGTCAATGGGATGTGGCGTCCGGTGGTGGTGAGTGTTGGCCGGGGTGAAAACCTGATCTATCTTCAGACGGACTGGCGGCGGCGAAGCTCGCTCCCTTCTTGAAGGCGTCGTCACGACTCTCATTGCCCGTCATGTTGCTCTAGGGGAAACTCTGATCCTCGGGTCGGGCGGTGACGGCGCTCTAGTGTCGTAACCTTCTTGAAGGCGCTGCCTTGGAGCACACGGTTCGTCATATGTGGCTTCTTCTCTTCACGTTGGCGTGTCCACGGTTGAGGACTCCGGTTGCTCGTGTAGTACTAGGGGTAGTGTTGTTGCGCTTAGTGCCTATGTATCTAGCCTTGGGTGTGTGCGTGTGTTGGGGTGGCGTGCGTTTGTATCTGAGCTATGGTCGGCCATTGCTTTATATATAAAACGGGGCGAAAGCCTTTTTCGATAATCACCTTCCCGAGGAGCTATCATGGAGGCCAGACATTCCCAGTTGGGTCTTAGTGGTGTTAGGATAGTTCTAGGCTTATTGTATGTCCTTTAATCTGCTTTGTAGAAGACCTCCACACCACATTGTATCATCTGGTCCTGTACTTTGGTTTGTTGTTATATATATAGGGATTGACTATTCGTCACCTTAGGTAAGGAATAGTTATTCTTCACCCCCGTCTATTTTACCATCAATGCATCGTAATTTTACGTTCCATAAGTTTTGTCTTATTTCCGACGTGAAAAGAGACTGTAAGAAAATTTATAATCGTTGTAAAAAATATTTTCTGTTATGTAAAATTACAAACGTAAAAACATAGTGTAAAATACACATAAACTGCAAATTTTCTTGTCTTATGATCTATATTTTTATTTTCTTATGCCAAATTTTACGTAGTGAATCAATAGAAATGTAACTATTTGAATTTCAAACGTAATTTAATTATGAAATTATCGTAAGATTACCTCGGGTGAAGAATAACTTATTCTGCACCCTAGGTGATGAATAGTAACACTATGCAGATAATGAAGAACCATAAGACTGAATGACTTGCGATGCCTGTGCCCACAAGAAATCTCGAAGCCATCCATTAATCGTAATGGCTGGGGAAAGCTTAAACCCAAGTCCTACAGTGATGGATATAAGCGCAATTGAAATTCCTGTTTCCCCTCCAAAGATAACCTCCCCAGTTGGGGAACGCATTAGATATTTACCTAAACCTGTGGGTCCTTGAGCGGATCCACATTAGCTCCAAGACGCTGGTCTCTAACTAGAAAAGTAAATGCTTGAGCTTGAGAAGCTTCTGTATATATATATATATATATATATATATATATATATATATATATATATATATATATATATATATATATCTTACCATTTCAAGAAAAACTAGGCGAAAGCATGTTTCAAGAGGTAACATCTTCAGATCAACATCCTCTAAGGCGTCCCTTTAGAAATTCTTTTGTTTCTCTTTACTCAGATATGTATGCCAGGCATCAACATATGCAGCAACAGAAATATCCATTTTGTTCTCCAGGCTAGACGGTTTACTGGTTATTTTGTACCACCATTTTCTAGTTTTTCTTTTACATTGTACCACCATTTCTAGTCGAGGGTGCATACTGGGCCACCTCGGCAACCCTTTGATGATTGGCCATGAACTGAGGCCGAACCTCGCCTGCAAAGGGGCAATGGAGCATTACCTTAGCAGAACTCAATCTCTTGATAGATACTCCATCCGATCATAAATATTAGCACGTATTGATATATCCAAAACGTTTTATATTTGTGGACGGAGGGAGTAGATTACAGTGAGTGACAAGCAATAAGAAGCAACTAACCACCTTTGTTGGCCCAATCGATCAAATTGTTTCAATAACCTTTCCACATACGAGCGGTTTCAATAATGGAGTACAAAGGAGATACCAATTGTCGATCGAGTACGTATAACATTAGCGAGTCCCTCGAAGGACAAGGAAACAGAAATTGCAAGTTGCACACAAACTTGTTTAACAAGCTGCATATGCATCACAAATACAAGTAACGCGCCCATTGGCCCAACCACGCAAGGTTATTTGATTCCCTATCAAAGCTACTACATGTGTTCATCCCCCGTTGTCTCGCTGCACGTGCACCTCTCAGGCGCCTAGTGTTTGCGCTCTCTGCGCCGAGGAATCCGCTCCGGTTGGTTAGCGTGAGGATGTGGAGTAGCGGTTCGTGGTCCACCGAACACGTTTACTGCAAGAAATGGTAAAAAGAACACCAAGTATTAGTTGATAAGCATTTAACAAGAGGGCGGAACGGCAATTGCTCAAGAGAGGGATTCCGGTATGTTTCCTCTATCATAGCACTACCATTCGCATGTTCGTACTCACAATTTAGTACTAGCAATTAGTAATGGTTTCAATTACGATACTCACAGTTTCCCGATTTACCAGGGGGGAGGTATATTCCCGATTTACCAAAGGGGAGGTATACTCTCGCAGCCGCAGGCGCAGATGCATTGTAGTAGGCTGCCGCGGCGGGGAGGACGAGGAGGCTGCCGTTGATGAAGAAAACCAGCAGAATAAGTTGGATCCCGAGCAGCTGGGTTGGTACACGGCAAGTGCTCAGTCTCGGGGACATGGTCTTTCCAGAGCTCTTGCACGCTTCGTGCGTTAAGAATTAGGAGAAGCTAAAGTTGTAGCGGTGGGAGACCCGTGCTGCACTCACCGATACTCGAGTCCATGGTGACATAAAGTAGTACTGGAGATATGGTGGCTTGCTACCAAACCTCCAGTCAGAGACCGGGACTGCCTCCAAGATTCTGAGTCTCTCCGCTACATTGCTGGTGCAGGTGAAAATCCGAAAAAAGAACCACCAAATCTCCAGTACTACTTTATGTCCCCATAGGCCAGTCGCAGAAAACTGAAAAACCAAGAAACAAACTTCTACCTATAAATACAAATAAAAGTAGCGTCCATCGCAGGAATTGAATGACATAGAAATTAGATATAATAACATGTTGGAAAATCCTATAGAAATTCAAAACAAGAGAATGTGTGATAGATTTTGTTTGATGCGCCACAGAAAAAACACAAGAATATAGTGAAAATTGCCGCCTCCCCAAAGCTAGGGTTTCTCTGCCTCCCACCGGCATCGCTGCCGATCCACCTCGCCTCTGGTGGCCTTAGGGCCATGGGAGCGGAGTGGATCCCGGCCCTTGCCGGTGGGAGGGCTCTGGCAAGGGAGGGGCGATGACAGCGGCATGTCTTCAGCTTGCTTCAGTGCCTGTAATCGTCGCTAGATGGTCTACGGACCTGAATGTAATTTTTATTATTTCTAGTGTTCGATGTACTACCATGGTTGAAGAAGAATAGATTAGAAGTTTTCTCGCAAAAAAATAGTGGAAATTGCAAGCGCCTTATTTAAAAAAACAACGAAAAATTATAGAGCTAACGTTCCTTTTTTTTGCGAGATAGAGCAGACGTTCCTTGAGAGTGAATTTTCGAGGGAACGCTCTTTGGTTTCCACTACTGCCCATGATGGGAACCTAGAATGTCTTGTTTAGGTTACACACAAATGGGGGGTGCAGAGAAGGCAGGCCCATGATGGGAACTAGAATGTCTTGTTTCGGTTACTCACAAATGGGGGGTGCAGAGAAGGCAGGCTTCCAAGCTAGCCCCGCTATAAATATGTGTGCTCACTGCTACCGCTAAAATCTGTAGGAGGGCACAACTCAGTAGAAACATACACAACCGTGGGTAGCACACAAATGGCCCATGTATCTGTAGGGACTATCAGTTCATCACTCTTCACAGCCACCGTCCTCCTCACTTTCTTGACCTCTTTTGCCCCTGCTTCTTCACTCGATGGCACCACGCTTGGTGATGAATCTGGTAAGGACTTCCAAGCACTCCTCTGTCTCAAGAACCATCTCTCTAACAACACCGAAGCCCTCGCCTCGTGGAACAATACCCTTCAGTATTGCAGTTGGCCCGGTGTCACCTGTGGCAAGAAGCACGCATCTCGCATCATAACACTTCATCTTGAATCTCTTGATCTGAACGGCCAAATACCACCCTGCATCGGTAATCTCACTTTCCTTGCAAGAATCAAACTCCAGGATAACCTGCTGAATGGCGGGATCCCGCCTGAGGTAGGTTTTCTGCGTCACCTTGTCGAGCTCTCCCTTTCAGATAACATTCTTACTGGCGTAATACCGAACTCTTTGTCTACCTGTTCTAGCCTTCAGATAATCGATCTTGGGAATAACTACCTCCAGGGGAAGATCCCCACAGGTTTGGCCAACTGTCTAAATCTCACAGAGATTTATCTTGATAGCAACACGCTCCACGGAAGCATTCCGGATGGGTTCGGCATGCTTCCTAAGCTTTCAGTTCTGTATGTTCCTAACAACAAATTAACGGACAAGATTCCTTACCCACTTGGAAGCAGCTCATCACTCTACTATGTCGTCCTGGCAAACAACAGCCTAACTGGAGGCTTTCCACCTCTCTTAGCAAATAGTTCAGCACTTGAATGGCTGGACTTGGGAAGCAATGACCTCGATGGAGACGTACCTCCCTCTCTCTTCAGCAGCCCATCTCTTGAAATCATACTTTTGGGAAGAAATTGTTAGCGTTATAATATAAGTCATGTACCCCTTTGTATTTATCCCGTTGTATGAGGGGTTTCCTACATATGTTCCACACCTGTACATGTATATATATATCGGCCTATGGCCTCATGGGAATACAAGTTGCATATTCCTAACATGGTATTAGAGCTTAGGGTTTTTTTTCCGCACGCGCAACTCGTGCTCAGATCCAATCACGCCGCCGCGTTTCTCCTCTCCGGCTGCGCTGCTCCACCCGTTCCGCTACTCCCGCTGAGGCAGCCGCCGCTGCTCTACTCCCATCCACCGCGCCGCCCGTGTGCCCGGCTGGTCTCTTATGCTGCTCTGTCTTGCGTTACGTGGTGCAGCTGCTGCTTCCTGCCGCTACGTGGTGCTGCTGCTTCCTGCCGCTACGTGGTGGTGCTGCTGCTCCTGATCTGGTCCACTACGTGGTGCAGCTGCTACTCCTAATCTGATCAGCTGCTTTGACCGGTTGGCAGCCTGACAGGCTTCAAAAAAAAGTCACTTTGTTCGAGCAGATGTCTAGGCATTGCTGCCGGTTGCCTTTCGACGGCGTCCCTTATACTGACCCCGTCTCGCACATGCACCGTCTCTCGGTGCTTGGTGCTCGTCCAACCGTGATGTCATGTTCTTCGTCGTCTTCCGCACACGGTGATTGTCGCTCTACACCGACTCCTCTCGTGACTTTCACCCGCTCTGTTGGTGCAGATGACTCCATCGACCACGCCTCGCACATGCGCCTTCCCATGGCGCTTGGGGCTTGTCTGCATGCGCTCTCGTCTCCACCTTCGGGCTCTGCAGATGATACTAGTCATGCTACACCGCCTCCTCTAGCGGTTTCCACAGATGGTGGTGGGCGCTACTTTTTTGGTGATCCTGTGCCAACTACTTCGACTATATACTTCACCGAGCAGGAGATTGTCCGACTTCGTGATCTGCTGATTGCCTCCGGCTCTTTGTTGCTGGGTACATCTTCGTCGACCTCTTCAGCTGAGCCCTTGACTGAGCAGGAGATTACACGACTTCGATGCTTGCTAGATGTGTTCTCTGGTTCATCGACGGGTTCTGCTGGTTCTGCTACCGACTCTTCTGGCATTGTGGGACCACCTTCTACACAAGCAGGTACATCTCTGTGGATTCTTGATACTGGAGCATCTTTTCATATGACTCATGATTCGTCCACCCTGTCCTCTACTCGACCTCTCGATTCTCCTGTTCATGTTCTTACTGCTGATGGTACCGCTCTCCCGGCTACTGGCCAGGGCATTCTTAGCACTTCATTTCATGTTCCTGATGTTGCTCATGTTCCCCGACTAACCATGCAGCTCATGTCTGGTGGCCAGATTGTTGACTCTGGTTGTCGTGTCATTCTCGACTTTGACTCTTGTTCCGTTCTGGACCGTCATACCGGTGCTCTCCTTGGTGCTGGCCCCCGGCGCCGTGACTCTCAGGGTCTCTGGGAGCTTGACTGGCTTCACCTACCCTCCGCTGCTACCACCGCCAGTCTCTCCGCCTCTGTTGCCTTGTCTACCAGCTCTTTTCAGCAGTGGCATCATCGCCTTGGTCATTTGTGTGGCTCTCGTCTCTCCTCTTTGGTTCGACGCGGTCTTCTTGGATCCGTCTCCGGCGGTGTGTCTTTAGACTGTCAAGGTTGTCGTCTCGGTAAACAGATCCAGTTACCTTATCCTCATAGCGAGACCGTGTCTCAGCGTCCTTTCGACCTTGTTCACTCTGATGTTTGGGGTCCAGCTCCCTTTGCCTCGAAGGGAGGTCATCGCTACTATATTATTTTTATAGATGATTTCTCTCGACACACATGGATATATTTTATGTCTTCTCATAGTGAGGTCTTATCTATCTATAAGCGTTTTGCTGCCATGGTTCACACTCAGTTTTCTACGCCTATTCGTGTGTTCCGTGCTGACTCTGCTGGAGAGTATATCTCCAAGATGTTGCGTGGATTTCTTGCCGAGCAGGGTACTCTTGCTCAGTTCTCTTGTCCTGGTGCTCATGCTCAGAATGGCGTGGCTGAGCGCAAGCATCGTCACCTTCTTGAGACGGCTCGTGCGTTGATGATCGCCGCCTCTCTTCCGCCTCACTTTTGGGCTGAGGCTGTCTCCACTTCCACCCATCTCATCAACCTTCAGCCTTCCACTGCTTTGCAGGGCGGTGTTCCTTTCGAGCGTCTCTTTGATCGTTCTCCCGATTACTCGACGCTTCGTTTGTTTGGTTGTGTTTGCTATGTTCTTCTTGCCCCTCGTGAACGCACCAAACTGACCGCTCAGTCTGTTGAGTGTGTCTTCTTAGGCTATAGTGACGAGCATAAGGGCTATCGTTGTTGGGATCCTATCGGTCGTCGGATGCGTATTTCTCGGGATGTAACTTTTGGTGAGTCTCGTCCTTTCTACCCGCGTCCATCTTCCTCGACCTTTTCAGTGGAGGATATCTCTTTCCTCATTTTTCCTGACACGCCTCCCTCTGTGCCCAGTATTCCTATTCCTCGTCCTGCTGTTGCAGATCCGATGCCATCCTCTCCTACAGATTCTTCCCCTCCCTCATCGCATGACTCTCCACCTTCATCACCGACATATTTCCCAACTCCACCTTCATCACCGCTACATTCCCCGTCTTCACCTTCAGTGATTCCACCTCTTCCTTCCTTTCCTTTTCATTATACTCGTCGTCCACGTGTTGTGGATAAATCCACTGACGTGCCATCTACTTCTGGTGCGTCGTCCTCCTCATCTCAGCCGACTTATGGTCTTCGGGCTTGGCCTCGCCCTCCCCCTGACCGCTATTCTCCTAGTCGATATGCTCTTTCGGCTGTACTTGAGCCTACGTCTTATCGCGATGCTGTTGTTCATCCTGAATGGCAGTTTGCGATGGCAGAGGAGCTTGCTGCTCTTGAGCGCACTGGCACATGGGATCTTGTTTCTCTTCCTCCCGGTGTTCGTCCCATCACTTGTAAGTGGGTCTACAAGGTGAAGACTCGCTCCGATGGTTCTCTTGAGCGTCACAAAGCTCGTCTTGTGGCTCGTGGTTTTCAGCAGGAGCATGGTCGTGATTATGACGAGACTTTTGCTCCTGTGGCTCATATGACCACTATTCGTACACTTCTTGCTGTTGCCTCTGCACGCCACTGGTCTATATCTCAGCTTGATGTTAAGAATGCCTTTCTTAATGGTGAGCTGCGTGAGGTGTACATGCAGCCACCACCTGGGTATTCTGTTCCTGATGGCATGGTATGTCGTCTTCGTCGCTCTCTCTATGGCCTTAAGCAAGCCCCCCGCGCCTGGTTTGAGCGCTTTGCCTCTGTGATCACTGTTGCTGGTTTTTTAGCAAGTGCTCATGATCCAGCATTGTTTATTCATCTTTCTCCTCGTGGTCGGACTCTTCTTCTTCTTTATGTTGATGACATGATCATCACCGGGGATGACCCCGAGTATATTGCCTTTGTAAAGGCCCGTCTTAGTGAGCAGTTTCTTATGTCTGATCTTGGACCTCTTCGCTACTTTCTTGGGATTGAAGTCTCTTCTACCTCTGATGGCTTTTTTATATCCCAGGAAAAGTATATCCAGGATCTTCTTGCTCGTGTTGCTCTTACTGACGAACGCGTTGTTGAGACTCCTATGGAGCTCAATGTTCACCTCCGTGCTACTGATGGTGATCCTCTCCCTGACCCGACGCGTTATCGTCATCTTGTTGGCAGTCTTGTCTATCTAGCTGTCACTCGTCTGGACATCTCTTATCCGGTTCATATTCTGAGTCAATTTGTCTCTGCCCCCACCTCGGTTCACTATAGTCATCTCCTTCGTGTTATTCGATATCTTTGAGGCACGATCTCTCACCGTCTATTCTTTCCTCGCTCCAGTTCTTTACAGCTTCAGGCCTATTCGGATGCTACGTGGGCTAGTGATCCTTCCGATCGCCGTTCACTTTTTGCTTACTGTGTTTTTCTTGGTGGTTCTCTCATTGCCTGGAAGACAAAGAAACAGCTTGCAGTTTCCCGTTCGAGTGCCGAGGCTGAGTTGCGAGCAATGGCTCTTTTGACGGCAGAGGTGACTTGGTTACGGTGGTTACTTCAGGATTTTGGTGTTTCTGTCACTACACCGACTCTGCTTTTATCTGACAGTACAGGTGCTATCAGCATTGCACGCGATCCTGTGAAGCATGAGCTCACTAAGCATATTGGTGTTGATGCTTTCTATGTGCGCGCTGCTGTGCAGGATCAGGTTATTGCTCTTCAGTATGTGCCTTCCGAGTTACAGTTGGCGGATTTCCTGACAAAGGCTCAGACTAGAGCACAACATGGCTTTTATCTCTCCAAACTCAGTGTTGTTCATCCACCATGAGTTTGAGGGGGGTGTTAGCGTTATAATATAAGTCATGTACCCCTTTGTATTTATCCCGTTGTATGGGGGGCTTCCTGCATATGTTCCACACCTGTACATGTATATATATATATCGGCCTATGGCCTCATGGGAATACAAGTTGCATATTCCTAACAGAAATAACTTCTCCGGGTCTATTCCACCTTTCTCACCCATCTCGCCGTTGCGAACTCTGTCCCTATCATTCAACAATCTCACAGGAAAAATACCTTCCACCATAGGGAACTCCTCTTCCCTTGTTGAGCTTTTGCTTGCAGGGAATCACTTGCAAGGCAGCATTCCGTGGAGTTTGAGTAAAGTCCCCCACTTGGACAAATTAGATCTGAATTACAACAACTTGATAGGAGCCGTTCCAGGCTCTCTCTACAATATATCAACACTCACATACCTTGGCATGGGAATTAACAGCCTAACAGGAGAAATTCCAGAAAATATTGGCCATACCCTTCAAAGCATCCAGACATTCATTGTTCAAGGAAACAGATTTGGAGGTATTATTCCCACTTCAATGGCCAAGGCCAGAAATCTTCAGAGCATTAATCTTTGTGACAATGCATTCCATGGTATTGTTCCTTATTTTGGGTCTTTGCCCAACTTAACCGAACTAAATCTAGGCAAGAACCAACTCGAAGCTGGCGACTGGACTTTCCTCCACTCGCTCACCAGTTGTACAAAGCTAGTAAGTTTACGTTTAGATGAAAATAACCTACAAGGTGAACTGCCAAAGTCCATAGGCGATCTTCCAAAAAGCTTAGAATCTCTGATCTTGACAGCAAATAAAATATCTGGTACCATACCACACGAGATAGGGAACCTTAGTAGCCTCAAACTTCTTTACATAGAGCACAATTTGCTTACTGGAACCCTTCCGTACTCACTTGGAAACCTTTCCAACATGTTCGTTCTAAGATTATCAGGAAACAAGCTATCTGGCCAAATCCCACTTTCAATTCGTAAACTTGGTCAACTAAGTGAGCTCTATTTGCAGCAAAATAATTTGAGCGGGCCCATCCCAGTAGCTTTAGCACAGTGCAATAAGTTACTCACCCTAAACATCTCTTGCAACTCATTTGATGGAACAATACCAAAAGAACTGTTCACTATTTCCACACTTGCTGAAGGTCTTGATCTGTCTCACAACAAACTCTCTGGACATATACCAGTGGAGATTGGCAAATTAATCAACCTTTCCCCCCTTGATATTTCCAACAACCTGTTGACTGGAGAAATTCCCTCAACTTTGGGCGACTGCCTCCATTTAGAATCCCTCCACCTGGAAGGTAATCTACTTGATGGGCGAATCCCTCAATCTTTCGCTGCACTGAAAGGCATCAGTGACATGGACCTTTCTCGAAACAACTTGTCTGGTCAAGTTCCAGACTTCTTTGAGGCTTTCAGCTCCCTGTCACTTCTCAATTTGTCATTCAACAACCTGGAGGGACCCATGCCAACTGGTGGGATCTTCCAAAATGCAAGCAAGGTGTTTGTCCAAGGGAACAAAGAGTTGTGTGCTGTCTCCCCACTATTGAGATTGCCACTTTGCCATACAGCTGCATCTCAACAAAGGCACAGATTCCACATTCTGAAGATAATGGGATTATCTGCTCTTGTCTTAGTCATGTTATCATGTATTGGACTCATTTTTTTAAAGAAGGGAAAGAAAGCGAAGCAAGAAGATCATCCATCCGTCGAGGAGTTAAAGAAGTTCACATATGCTGATTTAGTGAAAGCAACAAATGGTTTCTCTTTAGCCAACTTGGTTGGTTCAGGAAAGTATGGGTCCGTATACAAAGGTAGAATTGAGTCTGAAGAACATGCAGTTGCGATCAAAGTTTTCAAACTTGATCAGCCTGGAGCAACGAAAAGCTTCGTTGCTGAATGCCAGGCACTCAGAAGTACTCATCATCGTAATCTTGTAAGGGTGATCACAGTATGCTCGACAAGTGACCTGACAGGAAATGAGTTCAAAGCTCTTCTCCTTGAATATATGGTTAATGGCAACCTTGAAAGTTGGCTCCATCCAACACTCCACGAGCATCATCTGAAAAGGCCCTTGTCTTTGGGTTCAAGAATAGCAATAGCAGTAGACATAGCAGCTGCTTTGGATTACCTGCATAACCATTGCATGCCTCCTATGACACACTGTGATCTGAAGCCAAGCAATGTCCTTCTGGATGATGTCATGGGCGCATGTGTTGGTGACTTCGGGTTGACTAAGTTTGTACACAGTTATACTTCTTCTAGGATTGATGGTTCTACGAGCTTAGTGGGACCAAGAGGATCAGTTGGATACATTGCACCAGGTAAGAATTTCTTCATGTAGGATAATATATTTATGGAAAATATCTTATAGGCTCAATGACATTTTACTTTATTTTCCCCAGAAATATTTTGATTCTTGTGCTCCAATTTTATTGTGTTAATTAACGGTTTCAATAACTATGCATATTGCAGAATATGGCTTTGGGAGCAAAATCTCTACCGAGGGTGATATTTACAGCTTTGGAGTCATCGTCTTAGAAATGCTCACAGGGAAGCATCCAACTGATGAGATGTTTAAAGATGGCCTGAGCCTTTACAATTTTGTGGAAAAATCATTTCCTAAAAAGATTGGTGAGATTCTAGATCCGAGAATCATTCCTTATTATGGGGACCAAGATGAAGAAGCAGCAAGTAGTCCAAACCAAGAAAATCATCAGCAAATGGCTGGAATGAGCTGTATCATCGAGCTCGTTAAGATTGGCCTCATGTGCACTGCGGAGACACCCAAATATCGCCCCTCGATGCAGGACGTTTACATTGAGGTCACCGCAATCAAAGAAGCATTTTCAGCACTGCAGGGTTGAGCAAAAGTAGAATCATTTTCTATTTGCCCAGATGTTGCTGCTGCAGGATGACCTAAGGATAGTTTACTTTACATAATGCTATATTTTTCTTGACAGAAATCGTGTTATGTTGTGGATCGTCCTCCATTTTACAAGTAAATCTATGTTGGTCGCGTATGTAAACTGTGGTTCAACCTACTTCTATCTCAAATAAAATCAAATAAAAGGTTCAGCATAGGAAATTTTCTTTCGACTTGGGTTTTTACTTATATTTTTCTTTCTGAATTTCTAGTACGTAGTAAACTGCAAGTACTTAAGCCCAACTATGGACTAACCACACCCTTAACTAGACAAATTGTACAGTGGTACATTGAATTGTCAAATAAACTTGAAAGTTGAAACCGATGTGCAAGGATATCACATTTTCCTAGTAGTACAATTTTATCAGAGAGCAACAAACCTCGCCCTTGACGGACACCCGGACGACGCCTGCGCAATGGAGCACAGGGAGGTTTGCCAGGGATGCAGTGGATGGATTCCTGCTGCCACTGAATGCCTCGGCGTTGCGTCGTGCGCCGGCCGGGTCGGCAGTGGGGCGGAGGAGGATGCACGTCCAGAGCAACGCAGCGGTGTCCTGCAGGAGGTCGGTGTGTATGCACCCCATCACGCAGTTCGCCGCCGCCGCCTCTTCCATTTGGCCATAGATCCCAGCCAGATGATGAGCCACCTCCAATGAACCCTCCGACGGATCGCCTTTCCCCCTTCGCCGAAAGGCAGGCCGCCCCCAACCCAACCGCGGCCGGAACCTGGAAGCGCAACAATATTGCCGGCGGCGTCCCTACCAGACCTCGTCCGAGATGGATCCGGCTCGCATTCTGTACCCGGAGCCCAGAGTGACCGGAATGTCAGATTCCATCTGGAATTGGGACGGCGGAAGTCCGAGCAGTACCACAGATTTATTTATTTATTATTTTTCGATTCGAGGGACCGGGCAGTACCAGAGTTGAATTGGTTCGTGAATTGCCTGTGTCAGCGTGGGAAGCACATCGCAGAACGTATTTCAGGAATAGGGTTTGGTTCGTGAGAACATATCGGAGGGATGGAAGTACCAGAGTTGAATTGGTTCTCTGGTTCGTGAATCGTTTCTGTATAGCCTGTGTCATGCAATCTCAACCGTTTCACATACCATATAGTAGATGGTTTAAACATGCAATCTCAACCCCTATCTCTGTACTACCTGTGCGAACCAACTTGTGGTTGGGATTGTTAAGTGGACAGTGGTTTTCATAGCCCACCACGGTTCAAATTCTGGTGCTCACATTTATTCTTCCAGAACTTCCGGCGATACGCTTTTAGTGGGAGGAGACGTCTTGTTGACTATGAGGCGCCTACGGGATGTGCGTGTGTGCGTTCATAGGGATGAGCGTATGCACGTTTTATATGAGCGTTTGTGTCTGTATTGTGTTCAAAAAACTCTCGAAGGTGCTCATAGGGTAACCGTCGTATCATAGTGACAGATGAAAATCTTGTAAACCACTGTAGGGGGACCACGGTGGAGCAGCAACAGTTGAACAAGACCATGGTTGCGGTGCCCAATCCGCTCTATGCGCCATGGTTGTCAAAGGACCAACAAGTCCTCAGCTATTTGATGAACTCCCTCTCCAAATAAGTCCTCGCTCAGTTCGTTCATAAGGAAAATACCTATAATTTGTGGACTGGCATCACCACCCTCTTTGCATCACAGTCCCAATCCCGCATCACGAACTTGCGGATCGCCATAACCATAACGAAGAAGTGCATCATGTCGAGCACCGCCTACATCTCCAAGACGAAGAGTCTTGAGGATGAACTTGCGGTTGCAGGGCATCCGTTCTCCGATCCTGAGATGGTGGACTACGTGCTCACTGGATTGGATCGTGACTATGATCTTGTGGTGGCGGCCATTGGTGTTGTCAAGACCTCCATCAACGTCGACGATCTTTTTGCCCAAATCGCCGCCTTCGACCAACGCATGGAGATGCTAGGCGATGGAGGCGAGGGCGCCTTCAACACATGGGCAAACCTGGCGTACAGAGGCCGCAACAAGTACAAGTCCAAGGCACGCGTGCTCGATGGGGAGAGAAGCGGCGACAGAAGAGGAACGACAAGGAGGGGAGGACGGGAGCGCGACGTCTGGTGAAAGGAACAAAGGAGAGGGGCGTTATGGGGAGTGGCGGCTAGGGTTTCCACAAATCAGTCGATCTCCTCGCCCTTGCGCGCAACCGCGAGCCATCCATTGCACGCCACGCAAAAGCCAACACGTGAAATGTTGAAAGTGCCCATGGACGACCAACCAATATTACGCACAGTGGCACGACCCTGCGCCCATAAGAAGCAGCACTGGTCGCGCTCAACTCCACAGTCACTAACAATGACGGCCCAGCCACTGAGCGGCCCACCAGTCAGCCAGACAAGAAAAAAAAATCCAAAGTAAGAAAGAAGTATCACTATTCATTGGTTGTCACATCAAGATCGGTCCATCAAGAAATCCGACGGACGGGATTCGTTTGGGAGGGCAATCCAACGGTCCAGAGACCAAGTGCTCTTAGAAGGCCTCATTTCAGCTCAGAATGTAATAATGGGATAATACGCACACTCGTGTGTATTATAAAAAAGGCTTTCATAAGTTCATATTCTCTTATCATATTATCGAGAAATAGAAACAACTTTTGTAGAACGATCAACATTTTATTTGTACGTACAAATCATCATAGTAAACCATGGCCGTCCACATATGCTCCGATCGGAGTGAGCCCTGCTCTATCCTCACTTGGGCGGTCTGAAGAATCTTCGCACGTCCCATTATCAAGGAAAACGGAAGACGCTTACCGTCGACCACATTCAGGACAGTTTGGAGAGGGCAAACTTGAGCAGCCGGTTGGGTTCTCTGCGATGATGGTCAAAACACATATCAGATCATTTGGAAATAGAGTATACTCCGCATTCTAAACTGAAAAAACTGTCGATATCTGAAAAACTGCACAAAGTCAATACCTATGGGCATGTTATGTTCTCAACACATGCAACTTTTGAAACGGCAACACATGCATTGCAAGTTAAAAGAAAAACGAAAACAGGGACCGGCGTTTTGGCTCCCGGATTGAACAGTAAAATCATTAAAAAGAAAAAACTGGATTTTTTTTTGTGGTGAAAGATGTCTGAGTTGTGTGATGTCGCTGCCAAATTTCATCGTGTTTGGACATCTGAGTAGCTCACAGCCAAAAAATTAGGGTTTGTGAGAAAGTTTACTGTTTGCACGCTGCTCGGACCGATTTTGTCTTTTTTGCCACGAGCTTCTCAGATGACCAAATACAATGAAATTTTGCCACGACATCATGCATTCAAACATCTTTGATTAAAAAAAATCAGTTTTTGAAATAAATATTTCCCTCCCAAGGATCCTATATCCTATTGGGTATCTGTTCCTCGCCTGTTCCCGCTAGGATCGGAAATCTTATATTTTCCATATCCATATACTGTTGAATCCTTGGGCTTCCAGAATCTGCCTATTTTACTACTCCCTTCGTTCACTTTTGTAAGTCGTTTTAGACAATTTAAAATAAACTGTTTTGCACATTATCTGAAATGTTTTCAAGGTCCTATAAAAATGAACTGTGGGAGTAGTAGAGATATTTACTGTGCACCAGGAACAGATAAGTATAAGCTGAGAAATGAATATTGAAACGAAAACTTGCATGTGTACTTACGAAAAGTATCGCAGCTTCGACCTAGACCACGTGCATGGCCACCGACGAAGGTTAGCAGTAGCAACGTGAGGACGGCAAGAAGCCGAGCAAGGAAGCGGCGAGAATTGGGCAGCAGCATCTTGCCGGATTCGCGAGGCTCTCCGTGAGTTGCTGAGGGAACAATTGCCATGCCTCAGTGCTTATATAGGTACATAGGTTGTCAAAAGAAACGTAAAAAGGGCTTGTGTTCACTGGAACCCGCGGAACACGAGGCTTAACATGCACGCGCACCCCGACTTCCTCGGTTCATCTCGCACATGGTGCGGAAAAGTCTGCATGACTTTTGGCTATGCTGAGTTCCTTGCTTAGTCCAGTCCACATCATTGGTCGTCATGGTACCAGCTAAGGTGGGAAAGTATCTAGTGCTCCCAGACCTAGGGTGCTCCCGGTGCTTCGATGCGAAAAATATTTTTTAAAATGTTTAAAAAATTCTGAAAAAATGCAGCACATCGACGGAACATTGATGTCTCTTGTCACAAAATTTCAAATCAAAATTTGAAACATTGCTCAAGATAAAAAAATGACAAATTTGACATCAATGTGATAATGGGCCAAAACTAAAGCCCAACTTATGTTATGTATAAAAATTTGTCATTTTTGTATCTCAAGCAATGTTTCGAATTTTGATTTGAAATTTTGTGACAAGAGACATTGATGTTCCGTTGATGTGCTGCATTTTTTCAGGATTTTTTGAACATTCTAAATATGTTTTTCGGACATTTGAAGCACCGGGAGCACCCCAAGCCTGGGAGCACTAGATACTTTCCTAAGCTAAGGGCATATATCACATCATTGGTTGTCATGATACTCCCTCCATTTCAAAATATAATGCGCTCGCGCTTCCCGGGGTCAAACTTTGACCATAAATTTAACGAACAAGACCGACTGCGGCGGGAGAAAAACTTACATAATTAAAAACTTTTTTCGAATACGATTCATTGATATAACTTTTGCTCCCGCCGTAATTGGTCTTGATAGTTAAATTTACGATCAAAATTGAAGCACGGGGATAGAGAAAGCACTACATTGTGGAATGGAGGGAGTACCAGTTAGGAGCATGTACAATGGTGGCATATGGATACATATGTCTCATGACAAAAAGTAATTTGAGGTATCTATATTAATTTTTTCTCTCCAATGCAAGCTATCACTTAGTGAGCCTCATTAAGAAATAGAAAATAAAAACTCTAGTACACATGCACCTCTACTTTTCACTCAACCTTTTCAGCTTTTGTCACGGGACCATATTTTTTCTCTTCAAGCACCCGTCTCCTGTAGAGGATCTCGCTTCCCTATTCGAACCTACTTTACGTCATATTCGATCCTACATGGCATGCGAGGCATCACCTTGAAGCTATGCATTGTACACGCCTAGCTTGTAAAGTCTTGTAAGAGCAACTCCAACGAGCCGACCCAAACGGACGGTGCTTTTATCTGTTTGTGTCGGCCCGACGAACACAAACGTCTGGCGCTGTATTTGGGTCGGCGCGAGCGCCCAACGCTGGCCTGACCCATTTCGTCGGCGTGCCAAAAAAAAAGTCTTGCAAGCACTTTAAAAATAAATATATGCATTTAATTAAACATAAAAGCCGACCACAAAGGCCGGCGAAAGTCCACATTACATTAATTAACATAAAAAAACTAAAAACTAGATGGTGCACTGCCCTAGGCGTCCTCGTCGGCGGCGGCGTCTGTGTCGGGGCCGGTGAGGTCGATCAACGTCGGCGCAGGGCCGATCCAGGGGAACGCCGTGTTCTAGAGGGCTGCGATGTCGGCTTGCGCCGCCGCTGCCTAGGCCTGGCGCGCCTCCTCTTCGGCCTCACGCTCGAGCAATCTGCAGGCGCTCGCCTTCCCGGCGCTCCTCGGCCAGCCGAACGCGACGCCAGTGGTCGAGGTAGGCCGCCTCCTGCTTCTCCGTCGCCTCAAGCCAGATCGGCGGAGCGCTGACCCACTCACGCACTACTCCGGTCCAGGAGTAGCGCTTGAGGTAGGCCGGCTCCTCCGGCTCGGCTTTGAGCGGGGACGGCGGGGTCACCGGCGGCACGACGCAGTCGCCCGCCGTAGAGAGGGCCATTGTTGATGTCAAAATCGACGGATCTCGGGTAGGGGGTCCCGAACTGTGCATCTAAGGCGAATGGTAACAGGAGGCGGGGAACACAATGTTTACCCAGATTCGGACCCTCTCGATGGAGGTAATACCCTACTTTCTGCTTGATTGATCTTGATGATACGAGTATTATAAGACTTGATCTACCACGAGATCGTAGAGGCTAAACCCTAGAAGCTAGCCTATGATTATGATTGTTGTTGTCCTACGGACTAAACCCTCCGGTTTATGTAGACACCGGAGGAGGCTAGGATTACATAGAGCCGGTTACAAGGAAGGATATCTACATATCCGAATTGCCAAACTTGCCTTCCACGCAAAGGAGAGTCCCACCCGAACACGGGACGAAGTCTTCAATCTTGTATCTTCATAGTCCAACAGTCCGGCCAAAGTATATAGTCCGGTAGTCCGAGGACCCCCTAATCCAGGACTCCCTCAGTAGCCCCTGAACCAGGCTTCAATGACGATGAGTCCGGTGCACAGATTGTCTTCGGCATTGCAAGGCGGGTTCCTCCTCCGAATACTCCATAGAAGATTTCAAACACAAGGATAGTGCCCGGCTCTGCAAAACAAATTCCACATACCACCGTAGAGAGTATAATATTTCCACAAATCTAATCCGCTGACAACTTTTCATAACGTGACATCACGCCATGGCCCGGTCATTATTCGAACCGTTTTCTCAACCAGCTACTACACATATTGCGAGGCGGTTTTCTTGGCATGTCTTGTCGAAGCAGAGATCGTTTCCCCTTATCACAGGATTCTCATCAATACGGGTGTGGGTAACCCAACCGCGCCATCAATCACGGCGCTTGGGGAATAAACGAATTTACCAGGCAGGTGGGGAGGTGCATAGTTTCTTCCGCCCTTATAAAGGGACAACGGCTCCTCCTTTTCACCCACGCCTTCTTCTTCCCTGCCCATCCATTCTCGCGCAGTCGAGCTCCAGCGCCCAAGTTCGCATTTTCTACGCAAAACCACTCCAAACATGTCCGGAGCGGGAGGCAAGTGGATGGTCTCCTTTGTTACGGAGGAGAACATTACGAAGCTCCGGGAAGCCGGATACCTGGCCGCAGATATCGCACACCGGCTCCCAGACGTAGGGCAGATCGTCCCTACCCCCGAACCCCACGAAAGGGTTGTATTCCTTGCCCATTTTGTCCGCGGGCTGGGATTTCCACTCCACCCATTTGTCCGCGGGCTCATGTTCCACTACGGGCTGGACTTCCACGATCTGGCCCCCAATTTCATCCTCAACCTCTCGGCATTTATCGTCGTGTGCGAGGCCTTCCTCCGCATCAAGCCCCACTTCGGCCTGTGGCCGAAGACCTTCAACGTTAAACCGAAGGTGGTGGTCGGCCAGCAAGCGTAGTGCGGAGGCGCCATGGTGGGCAAAATGCCCAACGTCACCTGGCTCGGAGGCTCCTATGTGGAGACCGTGAAGGCATGGCAATCGGGGTGGTTCTACATCACCGAGCCGCGTGACACCAACTGGGTGGCGGCCCCCGAATTTTGATCCGGCATCCCCATGCGGCTCACCTCCTGGAAAGAGAAGGGCCTATCCTGGGGTTCATCGGTGGAGCTGACCGAACTCCAGAACTGTGTTAAAACATGATAAGCAAGAAAATCAAGCTTGTCAACGTGGTCCAGGTCATGCTCCTCCACCGGATCCTCCCGTGTCAAAGACGGGCATTCAATATGTGGGAGTTCGACCCGGCTAAGCACCAGATGCTGCGAGAGCTCTTCGACATGACGCACCAGGACATCTGGAAGGTGTTGTTCAAATCCGCCGAGGTACCTCCTTCCCTTACCGAGGATCGCGGACTCAGCGCAAAGTGCCCTGCCAATCCGGTAAGCTCCTTATATCTCGTAAGATGTTTCTTTCCCCAGTATAATCATGTGGGGGATCTAAGCCTCCACGCCATTTAACAGGACTGGGTCGCGACAGCGGAGCGGATTGATTGTCCGGCCCCACTGCCCGAAGATCCAGCAAGGGCTCTCTTAACGGAGATGCTAGTTCCGGTGCCCTATGAGGCATTGGAGAAGAAGGCCACAGGGACCAGGAAAGGTCTCCGGCGTAAGATCGTATCGGACTCATTGCCTGATAACACCGAGGTGCCCTCCTCCCACGAAAACGAGGAGGAGGAAGAGGAAAGTTCTCCCCCCAGCCGGGGAGACAAAAAAGGAAGGCTGCCCCGTTAGGGGAGGCCGAAGGGTCCAAGAAGGGAAGAACTCTCCTTCCGGACTGCTCCACGGCGGCCGCTTTTAGCGACGAGGAGTGGTTACCCAGGGACAAGCCCCTGGCGAAGTCGTAAGTATCTGGATAACATAATAGTTCTTGGTATGTTTTATTTTATTGATTCTTATCATGCCGAACATGATCATGCAGCCCATCCAAATCCCATATCGACGTATCCTCTTCGGATGAGTATTTGGGCCTGTCGGAGATGAACAACGATTCACTCCCGACCGCCTCCTCCCCCCGCCCTACGGACGACGTCGAGGTACTGTCTCAAAGGGTATTGAACCAAGGGGAGACAGTTCCGGAGGCACCCCAAGGCGACATTCCGGTCGCTGGGCGCACGAGGGGCAAGACTCCCATGGGCTCTAATGCTGGGGGCAGCAAGTCTAGCCCCCAGCCGAATACTGCGCCAGAACCTCCAGTGGTTCCGGATTCTGTCGGGCGACCCCTCACCAAGGGGGGCAAGCCATCTGTGCCGATGGCCTCTGTCCATCCAGAGGTGTCGGACAATTTGCTGGAAGCGCTTCGCGGCGCTTCCATTGACGAAGAGCACCGCACTATTATGAGTGCGGTGGTCAAGAAGGTTCGGTCCGCCAAAAGCGGACTGACCGAAACATGTGCCAGCCTCCTAATAGGCTTTGAGGTAAATAATCAAATTATGAGAAAATATTACATCATAGACAGTAGCCCCTGATGCTCTGTTTGGTGTTCGCAAAGAAAGGCCGAACAGAGGATCAAATAATAATCACAGGAGTCTAATCAGAATATGTCTATGTGAATAAGCAGGCTTCACTGCTGGCCGCTGCCGCTTGCATGGCGTAGGTCTCCGCACTGAAGCGGGACCTTGAGCGGTCCGAGGAAGAGCTCGGCCTTACCAAGAGGTAGCTCGAAGAGAACAAAGGTAAGTAATACCTCGTCTGTTTATTGATAAAGAAAAAGGAAAGTGGTTGTTAGATCACATGATCGTCATGAATTTTGCTAGGGGCCACGACCGAAGTGGCGGCCCTGAAGAAGGCGCTGTCCGAGGCTGAAGGCAAAGCAGCCAAGGAGCGCGCCGAGCGCGAGAAGCAAGAGACCCGAGTCGGCAAGGTTCAGCAAGAGCTCCAGGAGTTTGTCAAGAAGTACGAGTCCTTGGAGCGTGAGTCTAAGATGCAAGGGTCCGAGCTTGCGAAGGCCCTCGAGAACGCACAAAATGCCAAGGCCGAAGGCCAAAAGGCCCTCCAGGATATTGAGGAGGTCAAGAAGATAGCGGCGGATAAGGCATTCATTATGAAAAGCAAGCATGTGAAGGAAACTTTCCTTTTACTTACCCGAATTCAGAGCTCTCCAGGAGCGTTCGCAGATCTACCCAGCAGTGTGCCGGATGCCGCGGAGTTCTACCGGGCCGAGGAAGGGAGCTCGACGGAGAAGTTGTTCTGGTCTAAGTATACTGGGACTGAACATTTGATGCCCTTGAGCGACCAGTTGAAGCAACTGGTTGAGCTTCACAAGGCGGCCGAACTAGCCATGAAGGGCCTCATAGTCCAGATGTGGCCTAGCGAGCCTCTGCCTGGCAGCTATTTCGGCCTGGTAAGGCGGCTTGTGAACGCCTGCCCACGGTTTGAAGTCATAAAGCGGTCCGTCTGCATTGAAGGTGCGCGTAGGGCTTTTGCCCGGGCGAAAGCGCACTGGGCGAAGATGGACGCCGAAAAGCTGGTGAAGGAGGGGCCGCCAGAGGGCAAGGAGCATCGCCACCCTGAAAAGTATTATGACAGTGTCCTGAAGGGTGCTCGCCTTGTGGCAGAGGAATATGCTAAGGATGTAATATTTGAATGAATGTACTCATGTGATCCTGTAATGTGAAATGAGTTCATATGCGCTATGTAACGCTTGTTAATTTAAAATATTACCTTTTGTGCGGCCGTTTATAAAATTTGAGAGTTGGCCAGTCGTCAGCTTCTGCCCCCATGTAACTAGTACTGAGGTGTTCGGGATAAATCTGACCACTCTTTATCCCAGTCTTGAGTCCTTCGAAGGAGGTGTTCAGCACAACGAACCAGGCAATCGGACTATAAAGTTTTATCACTCTCACTTAGCCATAGAAGTCTATAATTTTAAATTTTGGCGAAGCCCCTACTATTCGGAAGGACGAACTTGGGGCGCTAAAGCGAAACTCTCAATGAAAGCACCAATTTCGGTATCAAAACCGGCGGATCTCGGGTAGGGGGTCCCGAACTGTGCGTCTAAAGCGGATGGTAACAGGAGGCGGGGGACACAATGTTTACCCAGGTTCGGGCCCTCTCGATAGAGGTAATACCCTATTCCTGCTTGATTGATCTTGATGATATGAGTATTATAAGAGTTGATTTACCACGAGATCGTAGAGGCTAAACCCTAGAAGCTAGCCTATGATTATGATTGCTGTTGCCTACGGACTGAACCCTCAGGTTTATATAGACACCGGAGGGGGATAGGGTTACACAGAGTCGGTTACAAGGGAGGAGATCTACATATCCAAATTGCCAAGCTTGCCTTCCACGCAAAGGAGAGTCCCATCCGGACATGGGACGAAGTCTTCAATCTTGTATCTTCATAGTCCAACAGTCCAGCCAAAGTATATAGTCCGGCAGTCCGAGGACCCCCTAATTCAGGACTCCCTCAGCCATGGCCTCCGCGATGCCAGCCTCGAAAGCCGCCTCATCCGCCTCCCTCCACCGCTCCTCCTCCTCGCTCTCCTTAATGGCCGCTTGGTAGGCGGCCTCGGCCTTCTGGTCCTCGTCGTGGACGACGAGCGCGGGCGACGGCAGGCTGCGGTCGACGCCGCGGACGCCGCGTCGCCTCGCCTCCTCATGCTCGACGGCGAATCATTGAGCCCAGTTGGGTGAGTCGACGGCGTACTGCGGTTCGGCGCACTGCTCCGGCGTCGGCAACGCCCGCCGGCGCGGCACCTCCTCCACATGGGCCCTCGCCGTCCGCGGCGCGGCGGGCACTGGGATCCTCTCCGGATCCAAATGTCAGTCATGCGGCAGCGTCACGTCGGGGTACGGCAGAGGCACGCGGTTGTGCCAGTGCCACTCGGCCTGGTGCAACGGCACATTGATGCACTGCCTCTGCTGGGGAGCGCGCGGCAGCGCTGGGAGGACGGGGATGGAGGGGGAATGGTGGGCGGGGGCCTTACCCTTGCGGCTGCTGCCGATGCAGGAGAAGAAGCCCATACTGGCGGTGGCTAGGATTGTCGCCGGCGTGGGGGCAGGGGTGGCCAGATGGGGACGGGGGGCGAGTGGTAGTGGATGAGGACGGCCCCGCCGCACGCCCGGCTTAAAAAAGGACGACCGCCGTCGCTGACCCGTGTGCCCAAGGTGGGTGGTTGTCATAAATTATGTTGACCATCATAGTTGGATGGCGCGAGGTGGGGACGCGGTGGACGGCGAGGAGACGCGCGGCGCGTCCGCGCCGGCGCATTCCAGACGCAATTTTAGGCCGGAAATGGTTCGGCGCAGACGCTGGACGGACACAATTTGAATTTGGGTCAGCGCGTTGGGCCGTCACTTTTGTTCATATCGATCCAAACAAATACGGACAGACGAAATGGATCATCCCATTGAAGTTGCTCTAAGGTCTTCAGGAAGAATGCTAGGAGATGGAGTAGAAAGCTCTAGCGATACCAAGCTTGAGTATAGCTCGCGGGAGGCATAGCCGGTAGACGTAACGCCTGCTGCATGATGAGGAAGTTTTCGTGCGCAGAGCGTCGGGCCACAAACGCGTTCTCGTTTATGAAAACAAGTTTGCCAAGGTCCGGCCACAAAGGGCACCCGCCGGTTAATTAAAAACAATAGTTGCTCGGTTAATCTACATAAAGTCGTAACAACACGCCCCATTCATAGGACACCCGCCGGCCTGGCTACCAACACATTACATTGCCAAGAGGATGATCATCGTCGAGGCAGTCCGCAAGAGTCATCGTTATCACTTTTCCCCGAGCAAGCGACTCCGACTTCACTTCATCATATCATCCACGGGGTCACCACCGAAACAGCCGCCTAAAGCACATGCCGACCTATGCCAAACAACGAATCACAAGCACATAGCAGGCAGCTTTGATTTCCAAGGTGAACGACGAAGGGGAAATATGCCAGGGTTGGCCGCATAGGATCCTCGAAGGGGAAACATCCTCGAAGCCAGAAGCCGGAAGCCCATCACCTGTCTTATATTTTCAGCTATGCTTGTTTTCCTTAACATGTTGTACGTAAATGATTGTGGCCTTGATAAATCTCTATTATAACACGACAAATATAGCACAAGACATACTAAAAGACCATCGTCGACGTCTCGACGACATAACATATGCTTGGGTTGGTAGTGAGCCCTGCTGCTATCCACATCCTGGACAGTTCGGAGAGGGCAAACGTGAGCAGCCGGCTGGGTCCTCTGCGATGATGTTCAAAGTACATATCAGGCCATTTGGAAACAGAGTACACTCGGCACGTATTCTAGACTGAAATGTGAACACATGCATGTGGGAACTTGAAGAAAAGCGAAACATGTACTTACGACGAGCATCGCAGTTTGCAGGTGGACGTGGAACAAACCTTCCACCACGGCCTGCATGGCCACCGACGATTAGCAGCAATAACGTGAGGATGGCAAGAAGCCGAGCAAGGAGGCGGCGGCGGTTGGGTGGCATCATCTTCCCGGATTCGCAAGGCGCTCCGTGCGCGGCAGTCCGGCAAACCTACATATACACAGAAAGGGAATGATTGCCATTCCGCCACGCCTCAGCACCTATATATACAGATCCAAAATTATGCATTTCTTCCTTGAAGAGAAAGATCTAAATAAACATTGTTAACTCGGACTGTCAAAAGAAAAGAAAAGAGAAGGCCTGTATTGACTGGAACCTGCCGAAGACGAGACTTTCTTAGTTCTTCTCGCACATGGTGCGGAAAAGTCTGCATGACTTGTGGCTAAGCTAAGACTTAACTTACGTTGATTATTGTCCAGTACTCTAGTCAACATCGTTCGTGGATGATGGGCGAGCGCGTTTCGCCAAATGTCTCTTAAGCTCTGTCATCTATTCGTTCCAAGTCTCAGAAGCATGCCATGGTACCTGTTGTCATCTTGACATTGATGGAAGTGGGTGGGAAGGATGCATGCACAAGGAGTTGTCATCTTGACATTGATGAAAGTGGGTGGGAACTGGGAAGGATGTGTTAGAATAAATCCAAGGCATACCGTTGATCATCCGAAAACCAAGCAATCACACGAGCACAATACCGAAATTTGTTAACGAGGTTCACCAATATAGCTACATCCCTGAGGCTTCAATGGCGGAGGTAGAGGGTGGCCAGGATGGGCCATGGCCCACCCTGAGATTTGGAAATAGGCTTTATACCATAGGAGAAAGGCTATTAAAAAAACAAGAGTGAATTCCGGTTTTTACCCCCTATTTTGACATTTTTGACACTAATTACCCCATTTAGCGAGATTTCATTCATTTTACCCCATTTAACAAAAATGTTGCCACAATTTACCCTGTTTAAATTTTTTTGAGCATTCTGACCGGTCAGTCACAATTGTTAGGTCCAGCTGGCAGATGCCACATTAGTGATTTTTCCTGGCTATTTTTCTCACTTTTGAACCGGGCCACGTAGCTTCTCCCGATCGGCTCGGCCCGATGACGGTCACTCGCATCACGGCCAACGCACAACGCCCAAATCGGCCGTGCGCCACGCTCGCCTCCAGTGACTTCTTGTTTGCATTGCTCACCCCAATCAAACATGCAAACTGATTTCCGTATAAGCATCAAATTCCTCTAGCATGTTTATCATGCCTGCATCATCTGTAACTCAACCATGGAGTTCCCATTGGCCACCTTCTTATGGTAATAAACGTTGTCCCAAGGGTTGGAACCCAATTCCTTGATCTTATCCTTTATATCTAAATAACTAATGAAACCACTCTCAATCATCTCTAGCTCTGGATTCTTGTATCCACGGACATGTAAAATATGACTAAGGGCATCTCCAGCCGTTGGCCCCCCAGGAGGGGCAAAAAATCGCCCCCTGGGGGCGCACCGGCGCTAAACCGCGCACTGGGGGCGTGATGCCCCCCAGTCGCGGCGCCCACGGTTAGTCAAAAAAGTCAAATACGGCGCAAAAACGACTCAAATTTAACGCAAACATCGGCGAGTTCGTTCAAACATAAACATATTTTACAAAAAAAGGAAAAAACTACCGCGGGATACCCCTGCCGTCTCCCTCGCCGCCCGCCCACGCGGTTCTATATGCCGAGGAGGCTGTAGAACCGCGTGTAGTCACCGTCGTCGTCGTCGTCGTCGTCGCCGCCCCCGCCTACGCCTCCGCCGTCCCTGCTGCATCCCTCCCCCGGTTGGCGCGGCGGGTTGGACGATCCGAGGGCATCGTCGTCGTCGTCGCTGTCGAGGACCACGACGCCGTGCTCGTCCTCGCGCCCACGCTTGCGGGCGGCGATCTACTCCAGGGTCCGGCGCTGCCGGACCATCTCGTCGCGGAGGTAGTCGTCCCGCGCCCACCGCAGGGCGTCCTCGTCGGAGAAGCCGCGCCGGGCTATCTCCTCGTACTCCGCGGGGAGGCCGGGCTCCGGCTTGGGCTCGACGAGGACGAAGCGGCCGGTGGGTGGGGAGGCGTTGGCGCCTATGCGGACGCCGGAGCTGCAGGTGCGCGCGCTGACCGGCGTGCCCTGGGGCTCCGGCTTGACGGGGCGGAGGCAGGGCGAGCCGCCGGACGAGGAGGAGGACCCCCCGGTCTCCATGCGCCTCGGGGTCCAGGAGCTTCCCCGGCGGCGTGAGAAGGAAGGGGGGGGCGGGGTACTCGAGGTGCGGCGTGTTGCCGCCCTCGATGTACTTGAGGACGGCCTCCAACGTGCGCCCGAGCACGCCCCACCACCGACGCCGGCCGACGGCGTTGAGCCTGCCGGAGGGCTCGACACCATTGGTGGCCTCGAGCTGCTCGGCGTGACGGCGGCGGAAGTAGGGCTCCCAGAGTGGGCTGTCGGGGACGTACCGTGGCCCCTCCCTCGCCGCACGCGGCAGGGACGAGCGGATGCGTGCGATCTCCGCACGCCACGCCGCGCCGGTGGGTATCGGGGGCACGGGACGCCGCCGGCGCTGATCCTCCACGCCCCGGGTACCCGTATGTCCGGCGGGACCGGGTACTTGGCCTCGAAAAGGAGGCGAGCCTCGCTCTCATGAAGATGGCGGCGGCCGAATCCGTTCGCCGCCGCGCCGTCGCCTGGGAAGCGCTCGGCCATGGGTGCTGGAGACGGCGTGAGAGAGGAGAAGGAGGAACGATGACGGCGAGAGAGAGGCGAGGGAGGAACGACGACGGCGAGAGAGTACAAGTCGCCGAGTGCTTTGGGGCGCGTCTTATATAGGCCGAGGCGCCGCCCGTGCGCGAGCCGCCGTGATTACGCGTGGCGGGCGAGGGAGGGCGAGGGACGCGCGTCATCCGGTCTTCACTGCGCCGCCCGTGAGGCATCAATGGCGCAGGCTGACCGGCGCGGCAGCTTTGGCATTGATTCGCCGCGGAAAACGAGGCGATGAGGACGACGAAGGGCCGAGAGAGGGTAGAGTCGCTGACGCGGCGGGCCCGCGGCTGTTTCGCGCCAAAATAGTTCGCCCCGGCGCCCCCGGGTGCCCCCCAGCGCGCCGGGTTCGGCCTGGGTCCGCCGGCGCTATTTTCGGCCCAAGCCGGCGAAAATCGGGCTCCTGGGGGCGCGACTGGGCCGATTTTTCAGCGCCGGCGCAAAAAAAACGTCTGGGAAGGCCTTCCTGGGGGCGCAGCTGGAGATGCCCTAACACTCCACATCTTGGTTGCCATCCGCTTTGTACAGGAAGAATATAAATGAATTAGTGGCTGCAATCATAATAAATTATAATCTACTCTAATAAGGTAAATAAACATGTTTCAACATGCATCATAAGATACAAAGATCCAAAATTCTTTTACAGCTAGCAAGTAGCAACAGATGCTATCACTTATACATGTATTAACACTCTTCCTGTTAACACATTTGCTACCTAGATATATTCAGATTTGTAGGTGTATCAGAGTAAGTAAAGTAGTATATTTCAACACATCTAATCCATAGAACCATGCATACTTAAAGGCCCTATATGATAAATGAAGAAAAACATACATGATTTTAAATTATATCAGTAAAAAATTCTTCGATAATTTATTTAATGGTAATATGCCACACTGATCAAGTATAGTCGTTCCATCATAATACTTCAAACAGGAAACGAGCTGAGTAGCAAGAAAAATAGTTAGAAAAAAACTGTTGACGTGGCATGCGAGCCAGTCAGAACGCACACAAAAATTAGATTAGGGTAAATTATGGTAACACTTTTGCTAAATGGAGTAAAACGAATGAAATCCAGCTAAACGAGGTAATTAGTGTCAAAAATGTTAAAATAGAGGGTAAAAACCAGAATTCACTCAAAAAACAATGTATATGTACAGTAGCATTGCTGGCCCACCCTGGTTCAGCTGCCTAGCTCCGCCACTGCGGGGCTTGACTATGGGCGCTCCTTCCCATGACACCGCTACAATACTGCACCCGGTCGTCCTAGATACCGGCACATGCCGCCGGCTTCCCCTGCATTCCGGTATTATTATGTTGGCATAGGTTACATCGTGTGTCTACCCCCGCTATATATAAGAGGCTTAGGATACAAGTGTCCTACTAGGACATGACTCCACATCCTATGTAAACACAATACAACTACAAGTCCAACTGTAACCTACCTTGTACACAATATTCGAGACAACTCTAACAAACTCCACCTTGGCGAATATTCTCCACCACCTTGAGTTCGTCAATGCATCAAACTTCCATGTACATTGAACTTGAGCTTATTCCATGAGTACCGCTGCTACTCCAAAGACTCCATGTGACTCCACCTACAACTTGTAGTCCCTTCTTTTCTTGACCATGGTCAACGCTCGAGCAAAATTAAGTTCCTTATTACTCTAGTTTGTGCTCCCAACTTCTAGAGTATCCGTCCAACGCCATCACACACTGATCACTGACCTACGTGAAAATAAACAACTCACATATTGGGTGTCACACATAAGAGTTATCTGAACTCAACATCACCGCTTCTTTCTTGACCGCCTGTCTGAAACTTGAAAAAATTTCACCGCTGCTTGTAGTCATCTCGAGTCAAATTCGCAGTTGTCTCGCCACATGTATGACCACTAGAGCCTTGATCCGTCTCCATGTCCCGTGCATACCGCACGCCTCGCCGCTATTACAGCGTCGAGCCTCCGCTGTCCCGGTCGAGTCTCAAGGGTCCTGAAACCACACCACTCAACCCCCACTGTAGAGTACCATCGATCATCACCGCCCGATGACGAGTTTCATGCTTCCATCAGACCACTGGGCTCCAGTTCGAACTACGTGTCACTCGCTTTTTCCCCCTTTGCTGAATAGGCTCCGATTCCCTGGATCCTTACACCGTAGCCCCTCAATCCAGCACCGAGTGAAGTCTTCCAGACTCCAGCTCCACCTTCAACATGACTTCATGGTAGATGATCAGTCCACCCACGCGCCCCGTCAACTTCAAGCTCTGTGTATACACCACCTTGAATCAACCCTGCGCCATAGTCTTGTCGAAGCCGCACAAGCCCTCGGGCCTGTGTCACGTGTTTCCACGCCCCAGAAGTCGGTCACCATCAGCATCACGCTCCTATGTCGTCGTTGCTGATTCCACCACCGTCTTCTGTACCAACCGACTCACGTCGATCCGTCAGACTGTCCAAGTCTGACCCAGCCGAACTTATCCGACTGCATGACACACTCAAGACTCCCAAATCGTCTTCCGCAAATCTTCATCCATCACTTGATAATTCCATCTTAGCTGGCATGACTTCCTGCAACGTCTTCAAGCATCTCTATTGCGCCAACAAATCTTTCACCTTTGTCTGCCATAACCCAAGGTTTTCAGTCCACTCAACTTTTCCACCTCAAACCTGGTACCCGTTGGCGCCATAGTCCTTTGTATGGCTGACCCTGCGAAAAATTATCCGAGCTTTACACACATTGCCCCAAGTACACGAACAAAACCTCTGGTCTTCCGCGTACTACTAGCAATTCCAACCCAAAAAAAATCTTCTGGTCCTCACGTGTAGCAACTCCTGTCTTGGCTCAACTCTTGATTGCTAGGCTAATTGCTTTGCCCTGCCTTGCTAATTCCGATAGATGCGTCCCTCGTGTATCAATGGATTTTCAGTTCCATGAATTTGATTTGCTCCTGCCTCTGTGTCACGTGAGGACCCGGTCCTCTTTTTGTCCAAACAAATCTCACGTGCCTTCCAATCAGCCAAAACACTAGTTTGGATCCAACTTGCCTCCACACATGTTCGTGAATGGACCCACGGCTCAGCTCATGGCCTCCTGCGATTTGGGCTTTGCTAGGCCGCTTGCCAGCACCTCGCCCAACGCCTTCGGCCACGACCGTACGCACCTGGATTTCACCGCTGCCGTACACGCCCCGATCCGAGCTGCACGTTTCCCTGCTGTACTCGCTCGCCCGATCGATCAACCGATCGATCGCCGCACGTCTTCTCTGTTGGCACTTGCGCACGCGCCTACTGGTTCCGATCTCAACCACGGACTCGGCGAGATTGCTCTAGATTGATCCGACAGATAGGTTCCTCTTCCACGCGTTGCACCGCCGCCTCTGATTACTTTTTCTCAATCTCATCGAGAACCACGCCATAACCGGTTGCATCTCAGACTTGAAACTTCCTCTAGATTAACAATCCACGGCCTCCGAACAATCTAGCTCTGATACCACTTGTTAGAATAAATTCGAGACATATCGTTGATCATCCAAGAACCAAGCAATCACACGAGCACGACATCGAGATTTGTTAACGAGGTTCACCAATATGGCTACATCCCCGGGGCTTGACTATGGGCGCCCCTCCCCATGACACCGCTACAATACCGCACCCGGTCGCCCTGAACACCGGCACATGCCGCCGGCTTCCCCTGCGTTCCGGTGCTATTATGTTGGCATAGGTTATATCATGTGTCTACCCCCGCTATATATGAGAGGCCTAAGATACAAATGTCCTACTAGAACACGACTCCACATCCTATGTAAACACAATACAACTATAAGTCCAACTGTAACCTATCTTGTACACAATATTCGACACAACTCTAACAGGATGCATGCACAAGGAGACTGACCTAGTTCAAGGCTCGGTATTCCTTTCAACAGGTCACTATTTTTTGTCACCCTGCGTGAGGAATAATTATTTTTCGCTCCCTTTCTATTTTGACGTCAATGCATCGTATTTTTAGGTTCCGTAAATTTTGTATTATTTCATACATAAAAAGAAAACGTAAAAAATATACTCGCCGTAAAAATATATTTTATGTTACGTAAAATTACGAACATAAAAAACATAATGTAAAACATACATAAAATGCGATATTTCTGGTCTTATAACATTTTTTTTATTTTCTTATACCAAATTTTACGTATTGAGTCAATATAAATGTAACTATTTGTATTCCAAAGTAATTTATTTATGAAGCGATCGTAAGGTTACCTCGATGAAGAATAACTTATTCTAGCCTAATGCATTTTTCGAGACCGATTTTGACCACATGTTAAAGCAATAACATATGACATGCAAGTTACACAAAGCATACTATAAAATTCAAAGCTTTCACTGATATAATTTTCACACTATACATCTCATCTAATATCACTACTAGATTCTACAAATAGCCCTAAGGCTAGATACCCTAAGTTTATGGGCAAACACGCTAGGGAAAGGGGTTTCCCTAGTGTATCCCTAGGGAAATCGCCCTAGGGCACTATTGGTGGGGAAATCTCGGTTTCCCTAAGGTGAGGAAAGAATACCCTAGGTATAGTTCTTTTTCTCTTGGGTTTTGTACAATCAACTTATATTTTTCTTTTTGCACAAGTTTATGTTATTTTCACATGTATTTTTCCTTGTAGTTTTAAATTTCCTTGATATTCTATATCTGTCATAAGTATATTTAGAATATAACTCTTAGATATAAAATACATATTTAAGGGTGTGCAAACCTCCCTAGGGTTAAAATTACAAACTCTAAGGATACTCTATGGCGTTAGTTGCAACATCAAAGCCCCGTTTGCATCATATGTTCAGTCCCTAGAGTTTTGTTTCTTCACCCTAGGTATAGACCTTTCCCCAAGGTTAATAAGATAACCCCTAGGGAAACATGCCAGCATGGCTTCAGCATGGTCCCACGCATAGAGTACCCCTTGGGTGTGCCTTCAGACCCTAAGGAAACAATATGGTCCCTTGGGTTTTCAATGTGTACCCTAGGGAATCTTTATGTCCCTAGGGTGTCCGATTTAGCTCTAGGGAAGCATTCTAGCCCTAGGGATATTTTCAGATTCTAGTGGTGTATTAAGTTATACATCTACGGGCTCCCTAGAGGGGGCAAATGTGAGCACATTCTGAAGGCCGGCTCTGAGCCAATGGGCAAGCTTCTGACGGTCGACTTGGACTCCTTGGAGGGGGATGGTCCGGCTCGCATCGATGTCCTGTGCCAGACTCCTGACGACATTGACAACCTATGTCTTCATGCTTTCACCTTCAAATTATTGATCTTGGGAGCAACTCCCTTGATGATGTGATTAACCCAAGCCCGAGTCAATGTTCAATAATATTGGCTTTCCCGTGGACTCAATGTGATATTGGATCACTTAACCAAAATGAAGAGTCTTGGAGATTTTGCCAATATGTTTCCATAGCATTTTGAAGGGTCCACATCCACATGTCCTTGTCATGCTAACATTGAACTTTCCTGAAATCTATCTTTGAGTAGGCATTAGTTCAATGACATATATGTTGTTATTAATTACCAAAAAATACCCGGGGATTAGTTGCACTTTCAGTGGCACTGGCTCCCCACTAGTGGGGTTGCTGGGCACTCGGGCGACATCCTTCTAGGGGTGGAGGATGAATCACTCGAGGTAGGTTCCATGGAGTGCGGTGAATTCTTTGTGAGCATGGAGCTCCTCCAATGTAACAATAACTTAAAGTGGGAAGCTATTATTGTTTATGGACCTGCTGCTCATAGTCAAGCAAGTGCCTTCCTATCGAAGTTGGCCGCAAAGGTGGAGCGGGCCACGCTTCCGGTAGTGGTAGGAGGGGTCTTCAATCTCCCTAAGGAGGCCTTAGATAAAAAAACAACTCCAGGATGAATATCCTGCTTATGTCTTGTTTCAACGACTGCATCAAGTCGATGGGCCTATGGGAATTGGATCAGATCGGGGCTAGATTCACCTGGGCCAATAAGCGGGACAACCCGCTTATGAGCGTGTTGGACCGGGTTTTGGTCTCCGCGGATTGGGAGCAGAGATTCCCTCTGGCTACATTGCGGGAAATGACGAGGGTAGGATCAGACCATGTACCGCTCCTATTGGCCTTCGGTGATGACGTCCCTCGGCCCCTGCCCCGGTTCCACTTCGAGGTGTTCTAGCTGCGGCAGCCAGGTTTTGCCGACGCTGTCAGAACGAAGTGGTTTGAGGTGATGGACATCCTGCATAGACCCATATCCGTGCTGGACACTTAGCACCACCGTTCCAAGTTGTCTAGACAGTTCATGCGGGGATGGGGTAACAACCTAGGCCGGGACCTTAGGAACCGTAAGGCGAAGGTGCTTACCGTGATTCAGGCCATTGACGCCAGAGCGGACTCGGTGGGGCTGGACCCAGAAGAGTGGATGGAACGGTACACACTAGAACACGATCTCATGTCGCTATTTCAGAACAAGGAAATTTATTGGCGACTTCATGGCCGCCTCAACTGGACCCTCCGTGGTGACTCAAATACGCATATTTCTAGGCCATCGCCAACGGACACCGCAGGCGGTCCCTGATCACGATCCTTTGGGATGGTCCGAGGATGCTCCAGGATAAGGCCGAGATCCGTGCCCATGTAGATGGATTCTACAATAATTTGTTTAGCGCCCAGACACGCCCAGGGATTAGTCTCTGGGATGATGTGTGACCACCGGAGTTGCGAGTCTCGGAGGAGGAGAACGCCAGGCTCCTAGAGCCATTCTCTCATGCCGAGGTGGAGGCGGCAATTAACTCCATCAAGCCTGACTCGGCGCCCGGTACAGACGGGCTTCTGGTTAGGTTCTTCGTAAATTTTGGAAAGTCATCAAAGGAGTGGTAATGGCTATTTTTTGGGACTTCTATAGGGGAGTTCTAGATATCTCCCGACTAACCTATGGGGTGGTCTCGTTGATCCCCAAGGTGGTGGTGGCAACAGACATCCGCCAGTTCCAACCGATCACGGTTATAACTGTGATCTTCCGCATCCTTGCCAAGGCGTACGCCATTAAAGCGACCCTAATTATGGCCAACATTACCCACCCGAATCAGACGGCATTCATCCCGAGATGGCTGATCCATGATGGGGTGATGGCCCTACACGAGATAGTTCATGAGATTAAGAATAGTCGCTAGAAGGAAGTTCTCTTCAAGCTTGATTTACACAAAGTTTATGACACACTTAGTTGGGACTTCCTTCGATATTCCCTCCAGCGAAATGGGTTTGATGATCATTGGATCACCAGGATCATGCAATTAGTCATGAGTGGGCATACAACCATAAATATCAATGGGGAGATAGGTTCCTTTTTTAAGCCCTCTAGAGGAGTGAGGCAGGGTGACCCAAGCTCCCCCTTCTTGTTTAACCTCGCGGTCAATGGCTTGGCAGCTGTTATGGATGCTGCTAAAAGGGAGGGTCATTTGAGAGGGGTCATGCCTAACTTGATTGCAGGAGGTGGCGTCACGCACTTGCAGTATGCGGACGACACCATCCTTATTGTGGAAGGAACTTTTATGGATATTATAAACCTGAAGTTCCTTCTTATGTGCTTCCGGGAGATGTCAGGCTTGACAATTAATTTCACCAAGAATGAGGTTATTGTGTTGGGATACTCGAAGCAGGAACAGTCTGACATCACCAACCACCTCAACTATTGTCTCAGGAGCTTCCCCTTATCCTACATTGAGGCATGGTTCGCAAACATCAACTGATTCATAATCAAGTGATTCCAAAAGTCCATCAGCATGGAGTTTCTTCATGCGTTTTACAGCAATATGACCTAAAAGGCAGTGCCACAAATAAGTTTCACTATCATTATTAAACTTATATCTTTTGGCTTCAATACTATGAATATGTGTATCACTACTCTCGAGATTCAACAAAAATAGACCACACATCAAGGGTGCATGACCATAGAAGATATTACTCATATAAATAGAACAACCATTATTCTCCGATTTAAATGAATAACTGTCTCGCATCAAACAAGATCCAGATATAATTTTCATGCTTAATGCTGGCACCAAATAACAATTATTTAGGTCTGAAACTAATCCCGTAGGTAGATGTAGAGGTAGTGTGCCGACGGCGATCACATCGATTTTGGAACCATTTCCTACGCGCATTGTCGGTGTCAAAACCGGCGGATCTCAGGTAGGGGGTCCCGAACTGTGCGTCTAGGCGGATGGTAACAGGAGGTAGGGGACACGATGTTTTACCCAGGTTCGGGCCCTCTTGATGGAGGTAAAACCCTACGTCCTGCTTGATTAATATTGGTAATATGGGTAGTGTCGGTGTCAAAACCGGCGGATCTCGGGTAGGGGGTCCCGAACTGTGCGTCTAGGCCGGATGGTAACAGGAGGCAAGGGACAGAAGTTTTACCCAGGTTCGGGCCCTCTCGATGGAGGTAAAACCCTACGTCCTGCTTGATTAATATTGATGATATGGGTAGTACAAGAGTAGATCTACCCCGAGATCGGAGAGGCTAAACCCTAGAAGCTAGCCTATGATATGATTGTTGTTATGTATGTTGTCCTACGGACTAAAACCCTCCGGTTTATATAGACACCGAAGAGGGTTAGGGTTACACAAAGTCGGTTACAATGGTAGGAGATCTGCATATCCGTATCGCCAAGCTTGCCTTCCACGCCAAGGAAAGTCCCTTCCGGACACGGGACGAAGTCTTCAATCTTGTATCTTCATAGTCCAGGAGTCCGGCTGAAGGTATAGTCCGGCTATCCGAACACTCCCTAATCCAGGACTCCCTCAGTAGCCCCTGAACCAGGCTTCAATGACGACGAGTCCGTCGCGCAGATTGCCTTCGGCATTGCAAGGCGGGTTCCTCCTCCAAGTACTTCATAGAAGATTTTGAACACAAAGATAGTGTCCGGCTCTGCAAAATAAGTTTCCACATATTGCCATAGAGAGAATAATATTTACACAAATCTAATCTGCTGATGTATTCCGTAGTGTGACACACCACGGCCAAGCCTTTATCCGAGTCGTTTTATTATCCCACCTCAGCGCGTCATGCGAGGCGGTTTCCTTGGCACATCTTGTTAAAGCAGAGATCGTGTCCCCTTATTCCGGGATTCTCATCAATACGAGCGTGGGTAACCCAACCGCCTCTAGGACTCCTAGATTATAGGCAAGTCCAAACGGACACGGAGAGGACGCTTCATATTCACCCTCTTTATAAAGGGACAAGGCTTTTATTTTTCCCTCCCATGCTCAATCGAATCCTTCCCCCACCTCAAGCTCAAACGCCCAAAGTTCAAGTCAGGTGTTCTGAACCTTCAGTCATGTCCGGATCTAGCCTTCAAGGCCGATGGGTGCCTTCCTCTATCACGGAAGAAGACATCAGAAAATTGAGGGAGGCCAGATATCTGACCGCCGAGATTCCGCATCGGCTGCCTGCCCGAGGGCAGGCCGTCCCCTCCCCCGAACCCAACGAGATCGTCATGTTCGTCTCTCACTTCCTCCGAGGTCTAGGCCTTGCTTTGGATCCTTTCGTCAGGGGTTTGATGTTTTATTACGGGCTAGACTTCCATGATCTAGCTCCAGACTCCTTTCTTCATATCACGACATTTATTGTCGTGTGCGAGGCCTTCCTCCGGGTTACCCCTCACTTTGGCCTATGGCTCAAGACCTTTGAAGTAAAGCCGAAGATGATCGAGGGGCAACATGTAGCATGTGGAGGTGCCTCAATACGCAAGATGACGGGAGCTCCGTGGCCCAAAGGTTCCATCCCAGAGGTGTCTGAATTGTGGCAACAGGAGTGGTTCTACATCACGGCTCCTAGAAGTGCCAAGTGGGCGGCCGCCCCTGTTTTTCGCTCGGGCCCTCCACCACAACTGATGTCATGGATTAGCAGAGGATTGAGCTGGGGTCCAGCCAAGGACGTGCCTATACTGCAAAGCCGCATTCGAGATCTCTTCAATGGAGATTTCAGTTTGGTTGCAGTAATACAAGTTATGCTGGTTCATCAAGTCCAGCCTTGCAAACGCCGGCCCCTTCGCTTGTGGGAGTTCAATCCCGAGGGACCGCGTGTCATTCAAAATTTCCTCGGCCTGACGCATGAGGAGATGTACAAGTCATTCTTCGGACCTCAGGGGGAGTGTCCGGAAATCACCGAGGACGTGGGCCTGAGCAGTAACCGCGTCGCCAAACAGGTAAGGAATCTTCCGGCCGAACATACTATCTCTCATTTGTTATGAAATTATCTCTAAGAGTTTGCTTTTTGATCAGGACTGGCTAACAAAGGAGAAGTTGATTCGGTGTTCGGCCCCCCTCCCTGAGGGTTTGGAAAATCTGGTACTGGAAAAGATGCTCCAGGTCGCATCCTGCCCTGAGCCCTTGAAGGAAGATACCGGGGAGGATAATACGGGCGGAGGCGGGCCCCCAACGCTGCCCATACCAACCGAGGGAGCGAGTGTCTTCATGAAGGAAGACGACCGGAGGAGGAAAAGGACCGCGCCCGGGGATTCTGAAGCCGAAGCTTCCAAACGGGAGAAGAAGTCTCCCACAGAGGGTCCTACCTTGGGGGGTGCTTTTGCCGCACAAAGTCCGCGAGGGGATCAATTCTCCAGCGAGTCGTAAGTGACCCGAAATACTATAATAGCACAGGTATGCCATCTTTTCTTTTGAGGGAATAACCACCACATATATCTTTTGCAGTTTGGGCCTTAACCCCTCTCAAATGAGCTCGTCTTCGGGGGATCTTCTTCCAAAGATGATGGAGAGCGAAACGCCTCCTCCGGACTCCTCCGCTCCGGAAGCGGAGGAGTCCGAAGTGTCGTCGCGGAGGGCCTCTCCGAGTCCGGCGAGGCCAGAAGATAATCCCATTGACCCCCGGAGCTCCCAGTGTCCGGATCCCGAAGAGAGCAGACAAAAGAGTCCGGCACCGTCTAGTGTGCGATCGGATGTTCTGAGGGAGTTGGTGGGGCGAGCGGCCATCTTAGATGAACATCGTATGCTGATGGATACGGTGGTGGAGAGAATCGCGTCCGCCAAAAGCAGATTGCATGAAGCTTTTATGAGTCTACTGACAGGCTTTGAGGTACGTAAAATAATGTATGATAGTCCTGCACATGCCAGGTGTGCCCTGTGTAGATAGTAGCCCCTGAGACTCTGGTTGTCGTCGAAAACGATGACGAACAGAGGATCGTATTCCCAGGTAATAACCATACTGCCTTTATGTGCAGGTGATGGAAGCTCCGGTGGCTAGCCAGACTGGCGAGTTTGCCCATTTAAAACGGCAGTTGGATGCGGCAGACGCCGACATCGAGCTTGTTAAGAAAAGGCTTGACGAGGTACAGGGTAAGTGTCATTATCTGGTAAATGCCGCATAGTAAGAGCAGCATGATGCCAGTATCTTTAATATGTTGTGACTGCAGATGGAGCTACCACTGTTGAAGCCTTGCAGGTAGAACTTGCCCGAGCCAAGGAACAAGCGAGGGTTGGTAATGCGGCTGCTTTGAAGGCGGCTGAAGAGTTGAAACCGAGAAGGCCGCGCATGGCGAGAGCCGAGATAAGATGGCCAAGATGGCCATAGAATTAAAAGCCGCCGCCGACCGTTGCCGGGTTCTTGAAAAGGAAAACCTAGCGAAGGCATCGGACCTTGAGAAGGCTGCTGTGATGAGAAAAGACCTCCGTTCTACTATGAGGCCGAAGAAGGAGGAGCTGCGGGAAGCCGGGGATATTGTAGCTGGGAAATCCTTTATGTTGCGGAGGAAGTTCGGAGATCCACGCTATGCCTCTCTGGATCAGTTGTGGAGTTCGGAGGATGTGTGTATGGATTTGGCGGCGAGTGTTGCCGATGCGGCCAAGTACTTCCAGGGTCAGACGGACAGTGAAGTGGACCAGCTTTTTGGGCACAATTCCATTCTCCCGAGCGTCTGCTTTCATTGACTGATCAATTAGCCGAATGGGCCGAACTGAGTAGGTTGTCCGGACTCGCCATGAGGTCTGTTGTGGATCAGCTATGGCCGGAAAGGCTAAAACCGAACAGCTATTTCGGCTTGGTGCAGCAGTCTCTTGACATGGTGCCGCGCATAAATGCGATGAAAAGGTCGGCGTGCATAGAGGGCGCACGGATGGCCTTTGCCCGTGTTAAAGCATACTGGGCAGAGATGGATGCTACCACTGTTGCAGCGCGGGATTCGGCCATAGGCCGAATGGCTGCTGAGCACTACTTTGAAGAAGTTCTTGAGGGTGCTCGTTTGATAGAGACCCAGTGCTCCAAAAATATTACGTTTGAATGATATGTAATCCCATTGTAAGCGAAATGCTTTTATACATTGTTATAAGGCTATTTTTATACTTTTGCCTGAAAGTAATATGATGCCTCCTGGGCGGCCGTTTATGTATACATGTGTATAACCTGAAAGATTGCAGCCGTCGGCTTCAACCCTCACACACATAATGCGGAGGTGCTCGCAAAAACACGCGTGCACACTTAACCCAACGTCTTGGTCCTATTAAGGAGGTGATAGTGGAGCGAGCGAGGCAACCGGACTATAATGCTTTAGCACTTTCACTTAGCCATAGGAGTTTGACAGTGGGGCTACTAAATAGCCCCTGGTGGCTCCGCACTCTCCCGATCCCGGGGTGCGTACATGCCTGGCCGGAAAATGGTCCTTCGTTAAGGCGGAGGAATCCTAACATTCCAACAGGTCATCGAGTGGTTGACCAGTCTCACGCTATATCATGACAGTCAGTTTTCAGCTTTCTCTACTGAGGTGCTCGTCCGGATGAACCAGGGCACAATCATCGTAGTTCTCCTGGTGCTACCTTAGCCGGTAAACCGGAACGTAAGGCACCAAAACACAGGAGCCGGGCAAACCCAACATTTGACCAAAGATAATGATTCGGAGCTGATGCATATAAGGCCAAACTCACGACGCCGAACACTCCCTAAGGTATTCAGTCTTAGTGGTATAAACCGGGCCTAAATAATGGCCTTTGTAAGAAGCCCCTTGTGTCCAGGTACGTGCATTGTTCTGGCGTGGCCACATGCCAAGACGTCAGCATCCTTCTCAACGGTGGATATGTATCAACAAGAGACAGTAAAAAAGGTTTACGCAGGGTCTTAATCTAAAAAGAATCCTTGAAGCGGGTCCCTGCTGCACGTCTGCGCCTGTGTCTCCGTTGTGCCGTATCCTGGACGGGTGTAGCACGATGATCGTCTGTAAAAGAGAGGAATTTAGGTGAAAAAGTTGTCGTGCAAAAATATAGTTTTTTTAAAGAAACCATGTATAATTCAAGATGAGAAGAAATTGCCACTTGTCTGCGCGTGTTGAGCCCCTTGTATTGACAAATAGGGGTGTGACCATTTATTCGGTATAAGTAGCGGCGCCGGACTCGATTAGTTGTGTCTGAGGTCTTGACGACCTATTGGATGCTTTTGCTGGTCCGGGCGCCTTTAGTGTGCGGCTGCCAAGGCAGCCTCACTCTCTTCGGCGCACAGAGATCGCTTGATATTTCCGTGTACTGAAATGATGCCACGTGGACCGGGCATCTTGAGTGTGAGGGAGGCGTAGTGTGGTATTTCATTAAAGCGAGCGAAAGCTTCGCGTCCGAGCAGTGCTTGATAGCCACTTTGAAACGGAGCGATGTGGAAAGTTAAATGCTCGTGACGGAAGTTATCGGGGGAGCCGAATATAACTTGTAGTAGGAGGGAGCCCGTACAATGAGCCCCTGGGCCTGGCGTTACTCCTTTAAAGGTAGTATTGCTATGGCGAATTTGTGTTGGGTCTAACCCCATCCCGCGGATTGTATCCTGATATATTAGGTTTAGGCTACTGCCGCCGTCCATCAAGACTCGTGTGAAGTGATATCCGCCAATTACTGGGTCTAATACCAGGCAGCCCATCCTGCGTGTCGGATACTTACTGAGTAGTCGCGATGGTCGAAAGTGATCGGTTGAGACGACCAGTGGCAGGACTTCGCGGTGACAGGCACTTGGGTATATTTTCCTAGGAGTGCCGCGTTGTTTTTTCCCTTGATCACGTGTAACACGTTTACTGTTTTGACTTCTGGTGGAAATTTCTTTTGTTCCCCCGTGTCTTGCTTGGGAGGCTCGTCCTCGTCTTCACTTGGTGTATCCCCCCCTTGTGTACGGCGTTGAGCTTGCCGGACTGCTTGAAGACCCAACATTCTCTGTGGGTATGATTAGCAGGTTTACCAGGGGTACTATGGATCTGACATACTTGGTCCAGAATTTTGTTGAGGCTGGACAGTTCATCCCTGGTGCCTTTAGGGGGCGGCTTTTGACCTGGCCGAGAGCTTTTGAATCTGGCATTTACTGCCGTGCCCTTCGTGTTGTCTTCTTTATTCTGGCGTTTGTTATTGCTGTTGCGCCGTGATTTCCCGTTTCAATCTCTAACTTCAGATGTACTGGGGTCGCTGGTGCTGCATCTGGCTAGCCAGCTGTCCTCACCCGCGCAAAAGCGGGTCATGAGGTTTGTTAATGTGGACATCGTTCTCGGCTTATTTTGGCCGAGGCTTCGGTGTCCAGACAGTCGACAGTCTTTTTAGTAAGAAACCTGTTCCAAAGCTTTCGGGCTGACTCTCCGGGCTGTTGAGTTATGACTCAAATCGTCCGCATCCGGAGGTCGGACATAAGTCCCTTGAAAATTTGCCCGAAAGGTGTCTTCGACCTCTTTCCAACTTCCAATGGAGCTTTCGGGGAGGCCTTTGAGCCAGTGATGAGCTGGCCCTTTGAGCTTGAGGGGTAAGTACTTGATGGCGTGGAGATCATCTCCTCGAGCCATATGGATATGAAGGATGTAGTCCTCAATCTAGACCCCAGGGTCTGTTGTTCCGTCGTATGCCTCTATGTTTACGGGCTTGAATCCCTCTGGAAAATCATGGTCCAGCACCTCATCAGTGAAACATAGGGGGTGTGCGGCGCCCCTATAGCTGGGTGTACCGCGTTGTTCGGATGTTTGTTGTGTTGCATTGTATGCTGGGGCGCGCTTGCGTGGTCCATAGATGGATCTTGTGGGTCGCATGTTGTATTGTGAGCGGCGTTGTATGCCGCTCTGTGTTGGTAGAGGGGTCATCTATCCGACCAGGTGGCTGCTTTGATATTTGGTTGTGGGGGGTCTGAGGCCTCCTCATCGAATTCGGGTAGCAGCTTCCGCTTTGGGTAGCTCTTGGAGGGGCGATTGTCGCCGTACCTCGCTGCAGTGTTGAGTATTTTACTCCATCTGATTTGGAGTGTGTCTTGCGCAGCCTTGAGCCTTTGCTTCTGCTTTTTAAGACTCCTCGCAGTGGCAACAAGCCTTTTACGGGCATTCTGTTGCTCCGGGTGCCTGTCCGGCATTATGTCGACCGGACCATTATCCTTGATAGAATTTGTTTGTTTGGTTTGATTATCCGGATTGCCGTTGTCCGGCAGCGGTTCGCCCTGCTTCAGCGCTGGGTCTGTGTGATCGCTATTTCTGTCGAGGCGGGATTTGGGGCGGCGCTTGCGTCGCCGCTTTGACTGCTTTTCGAGGGAACAAGCCTTCGGTGCGTCCTTCCGCTCCTCGTCGTCATCTTTTGATGCGTCCACCATGTATACGTCATATGATGAGGTGGCGTTCCAGGGCCCAATAGGCGCTGGTTCTTCATCATCTCCTTCATCGGCGTCCATACCGTCGATGTCTTCGGAGTCGAAGTCGAGCATGTTGGTTAAATCGTCGACAGTGGCTACAAAGTGGGTGGTGGGTGGGCTTTGAATTTCTTTATCGTCTGTATCCCAACCTTGCTGACCGTAGTCCGGCCAGGTCTCTCCTGATAAAGAGAGAGACTTTAGTGTCTTCAGAATATCGCCGAAAGGCGAGTGCTGAAAGATGTCCGCGGCAGTAAACTCCATGATCGGCGCCCAATCGGATTCGATCGGCAGGAGAGCGGAGGGTTCGGAGTCCGGCTCCTTGGAGTCACGAGTCTCGCAGAGTGCGGGGCTGGTGTTCGGCTCGATCGCCGTTGGGATTGCAGCCCCCAAGGTGGCGTCCAACCACCCATCCTCGATCGGCGTAGTCGGCTCCGAATTAAGGGTCGAAGCCGATGCGGGTGCGGCCTCCAGGGCACTGTTCGGCGGCAGAGCTAGATCATGCTCATTGTGACAGCGCGGCGCGCTCGGCAGTGGCTCGAATCTATCGAAGATCAAGTCCCCGCGGATGTCAGCCGTATAGTTTAAGATTCCAAATCTGACCTGACGGCCAGGGGCATAGCTTTCGATCTGCTCCAGATGGCCAAGTGAATTGGCCCGCAGTGCGAAGCCGCCGAAGGCAGAGATTTGTCCGGGGAGGAAGGTCTTACCCCGGACTGCATCACTATTGATGATCGTAGGAGCCATCAAACCTGACGGCGACGACACAGAGGAACTCTCAATGAAAGCACCAATGTCGGTGTTAAAACCGGCGGATCTTGGGTAGGGGGTCCCGAACTGTGCGTCTAGGCCGGATGGTAACAGGAGGCAAGGGACACGAAGTTTTACCCAGGTTCGGGCCCTCTCAATGGAGGTAAAACCCTATGCCCTGCTTGATTAATATTGATGATATGGGTAGTACAAGAGTAGATCTACCCCGAGATCGGAGAGGCTAAACCCTAGAAGCTAGCCTATGGTATGATTTTTGTTCTGTATGTTGTCCTACGGACTAAAACCCTCCGGTTTATATAGACACCGAAGAGGGTTAGGGTTACACAAAGTCGGTTACAATGGTAGGAGATCTGCATATCCGTATCGCCAAGCTTGCCTTCCACGCCAAGGAAAGTCCCTTCCGGACACGGGACGAAGTCTTCAATCTTGTATCTTCATAGTCCAGGAGTCCGGCTGAAGGTATAGTCTGGCTATCCGAACACCCCCTAATCCAGGACTCCCTCAGGTAGTACAAGAGTAGATCTACCACGAGATCAGAGAGGCTAAACCCTAGAAGCTAGCCTATGGTATGATTGTTGTTCGTCCTACGGACTAAAACCCTCCGGTTTATATAGACACCGGAGAGGGCTAGGGTTACACAGATTCGGTTACAATGGTAGGAGATCTACATATCCATATCGCCAAGCTTGCCTTCCACGCCAAGGAAAGTCCCTTCCGGTCACGGGACGAAGTCTTCGATCTTGTATCTTCATAGTCCAGGAGTCCGGCCAAAGGTATAGTCCGGCTATCCGGACACCCCCTAGTCCACGATTCCCTCAGTAGCCCCTGAACCAGGCTTCAATGACGACGAGTCCGACGTGCAGATTGTCTTCGGCAGTGCAAGGCGAGTTCCTCCTCCAAGTACTTCATAGAAGATTTTAGACACAAAGGTAGTGTCCGGCTCTGCAAAATAAGTTTCCACATATTGCCATAGAGAGAACAATATTTACACAAATCTAATCTGTTGACGTATTCCGTAGCATGACATCACACCATGGCCAAGTCTTTATTCGAATCGTTTTACTGTTCTACCTCAGCGCGTTTAGCGAGGCGGTTTCCTTGGCACGTCTTGTCAAAGCAGAGATCGTGTCCTCTTATTCCGGGATTCTCATCAATACGGGTGTGGGTAACCCAACCGCGCCATTGATTACGGCGCTTGGGAGATAAGCGAGTTTTACCAGGCTGGCGGGGACGCATAGTCGCGCCCACCCATATAAGGGGATAAGGATCCACCTTTTCATCCACGCCTTCTTCCTCCTTTGCCTATCCATTTCCGCGCACTCGAGCTCCAGCGCCCAAGTCCGCACACCCCATCTCAACCTTCTCTAGCCTTGTCCGGAGCGGGAGGCAAGTGGATGGTCTCCTCCGTCACGGAGGGACACATCAAAAGACTGAGGAAGGCCGGATACTTGTCTAACGACATTGCGCACCGGCTTCCCGAAGAGGGGAAGCTCATCCCCACCCCTAGGCCCCATGAGAGGGTGGTGTCCCTCCCTCATTTCCTCCACGGACTGGGCTTCCCTCTCCACCCATTTGTCCGGGGGCTCATGTTCTACTATGGCTTGGATTTCCACGATCTGGCCCCGAACTTTGTCCTCAACATCTCGGCGTTCATCATCGTGTGCGAGGCTTTCTTCCGCATCCGCCCCCATTTTGGCCAATGGCTCAAGACTTTCAATGTCAAGCCGAAGGTGGTCCGCGGCACCCAGGCAGAGTGTGGAGGCGCCATGGTGGGCAAGATGCCCAACGTCCTATGCTTCGAGGGCTCCTTCGTGGAGTCCCTAAAGGGGTGGCAATCGGGGTGGTTTTACATCACTGAGCCGCGCGACCCTGAATGGGTCGCAGCCCCTGAGTTTGGATCCGGACCCCCTACGCGGCTCGCCTCCTGGAAAGAGACGGGCCTATCGTGGGGTAAAAAAGGAGAGCTGACCGAACTCCAAACACGCGTCCAAACCCTGGTGGACAAGAAGCTCAAACTCGTCAACGTAGTCCAGGTTATGCTCATCCGCCGGATCCTCCCGTGTCAACAACGGGCCTTCAACCTGTGGGAGTTCGACCCGGCATGGCACCGAACTCTGAGCAGGCTCTTCGACACGACGTACGAAGATGCCTGGAAGGTGCTTTTCAAGGGCGCCGAGGCCCCCGCATCCGCTACCGAGGATCACGGATTCAGCACGCAGCGTCACGCTCGCGCGGTAAGCTATTTTTACCTTTTACAGGGTATTTAGTTTTTCATAGTTTGACTCCATGCAGGATCTAAGCTCTCTTACCTTTGACAGGATTGGCAGGAGACGTCCGGACAGATCAACTGTCCAACTCCTTTGCCCGAAGGCCCAGCGGACGCTCGTTCGGCGAAGCTGCTGGTTCCGGAACCCTATGTGGTGCCGGAGAAGAAGGTCAAGAAGAAGTTCACGGGGACTCGAAAGAGTGCCCGGCGCCAGGAGGTGTCGGATTCATCATCCGACGACTCCAAGGCGCACTCCTCCCATGAAGACGAGGAGGAGTAAGAAGAGATCTCTCCCCCTCCAGCGGGGGGAGGGAAGAAAAGGAAGGCCGCCCCAACTGGGGAGGCCGAAGGGTCCAAGAAGGGGAAGACCCCTTCTCCGGACTGCTCCACCAACGCCGACGACGGCGAAGAGGAGTGGCCGCACAGGGCCAAGCCCCTGGCGAGATCGTAAGTATCCGGATACCAGAATGATTCATAGTATTCCCCCATTGCACAACTTTTCCTTACGTCGAACATGTTTATGCAATCCACCCAAAGACCGGCTGGACATGTCGTCGAGCGGTTCCCTGGATTCGTCGGATGTGAATTCGCTTCTGACGGCTACCTCCCCCCATCCTACGGACGACGCCGAGGCATCGTCCCAACAGGTTCCGAGCCAGGAGGAGGTGGTCCTGGAGGCGCCGCAAGGCGACCTCCCGGACTCCAGGCGTGAAGGGGATAGAACCCCCAAGGTTTCCAAGTCCGGCTTTGAGCCAGACACTGTGTCAGAACCTTCAATGATTCCGGACTCCGGTAGGCAGCCTCCTTCCAAGAGGAGCAAGCCTACCGAGCCGGTGACCTCCGTCCAATCGGAGGCACCGGACAATTTGCTGGAGGTGCTTAACGGCGCCTCCATCGACGAGGAGCACCGCACTATTATGAGTGCGGTGATCCAGAAGGTTCAGTCCGCCAAGAGCGGACTGACTGAAGCCTGTGCCAGCCTTCTAACAGGCTTCGAGGTAAGTAAAGAATATGTAAAACTATTACCGCATAGACAGTAGCCCCTGATGCTCTGTTCGGCGTTCGGAAAGAAAAGCCGAATAGAGGATCTAATAACGTTCGCAGGAGTCTAAAAAAAGTAAGTCAATATGCGTATGCAGGCTTCATTGCTAGCATCCGCCGCACTGACTGTGGAGGTGGGCACGCTGAAGCAGAACCTCGAGCAGTCCGAGAACGAGCTCGGCCATGCCAAGAGGCAACTCGAGGAGACGGAAGGTAAGAAATACCTTATTGAAATATGTGAAAGGTGCAATTGCAAAAAGTGACAGGATTAACGTGGCTATTGTAGGGGCCACAACTGAGGTGACGACCCTTAAGCAAGCGCTGTCCGAGGCCGAGAAGAGGGCGGCCACGGAGCGCACCGAGCGGGAGAAGCATGAGACGCAGGTTGGCGAGGTGCGGCAAGAGCTCCAGGCTCTCATGAAAAAACATGAGAGTTTGGAGCTAGACTCGAAGACGCGAGAGTCTGAGCTCGCGGCGGCCATTGAAGATGCCAAGTCTGCCAAGGCCGAAGCCCAGAAGGCCCTCCAGGATGTTGAGGCAATAAAAAAGATAGCGGCGGGTAAGGCATTCTTTATGCAAAGCAAGCACGTAAAAGTGAATTACTTGTTACTTACCCGAATCCGGAGCTCTCCAGGAGCATTCGCAGACTTTCCCCGTAGCGTGTCGGATGCCGCCGCCTTCTACCGAGCCGAGGAGGGGAGCTCGACGGAGAAGGTGTTCTGGTCTCAGTATGCTGAGGCCGAACACCCGGTGCCCTTAAGCGACCAGCTGAAACAGCTGGTCGAGCTCCATAAGGTGGCTGAACAGGCCATGAAGGGCCTCATAGTCCGGCTGTGGCCTGGAGAGGCCATGCTTGGGAGCTACTTCGGGCTGGTGAGGCGGCTGGTGGAGGCCTGTCCAAGGCTCGAAGTCATCAAGCGCTTCATATGCATCGAGGGTGCCCGTAGGGTGCTTGCCCGTGCGAAGGTGCACTGGGGGAAGCTGGATGCTGAGAAGCTTGTGAAGGACGGGCCACCGCCGGGCAAGGAGCATCGCAAGCCCGAGATGTATTATGAGGGCGTTTTGAAGGGTGCCCGCCTTGTGGCGGATGAATGTTCCATGGATGTAATTTTTCAGTAAACTCACTCGTGTGCGCTGAAAACTTGTTCATGTGCGCTAAGCAATGCTTTTTGAATTTAAAATATTACCTTCTGTGCGGCCGTTTATGAAATTTGAGAGATGGCGAGTCGTCGGCTTCTGCCCCCATGGCACGAGTGCTGGGGTGTTCGGGATAAACATGAGCGCTCTTTTCCCCATTCCTGGGTCCTTCGAGGGAGGCGCTCAACACAACGAACAAGGCAATCGGACTATAATGCTTGAACACTCTCACTTAGCCATAGAATTCTATAATTTTAAATTTCGGCGAAGCCCCTAGTGTTCGGAAGACCGAGTTCGGGGCGCTATCCACGCCTAGGCCGGACAAAGCCGACTCCTCGCTCTAAGCGGCATAAGTCTTTAGGGACTCGAAAACCTCTCGAACAGCGACCAGCTCTCGCCTCATCATGACGGTCAGTTTTAGCTTTCTCTACTGATGTGCTTAGCCCAGCTCAACTAGGGCACAATCGCAACAGTTCTCCTAGTGCTACCTTAGCCGATATAACGGAACGTAAGGTACCAAAACATAGGAGTCGGGCAAACCCAACTATTGACCCAAGACATGATTCGGAGCCGATGCATATAATGCTATAAGTTCGGGGTGCCGCACTTGTGAAAGTGTTCGGACTTCTCACACCGTATTGTGGGGTACTTAAGCCCCTGGCGTATTGGCCATACCAAAGTGTACGGGTGCAACATGTCATTAATGAACATATATTCGTAAAAAAAGAGTAATGTAATAATAGACAGAAGCTATGCATTGTTTATTTAAAAAAGCTGCGATCAAAGCAGAATGATACAAATACTGCAATAAGCAAAAGATGGGACTATTTAACATGTCCTTTCCAGGGGCAAGCTGCGGAATGTTATGTGAAACAGGTATACTGCTTGTTATAGAGACCACCTTAGAGTTCCATAGTGCGGCGTAGTTTTCTGCTTCCCTAGTTATATCGTTTGTGCGGCAATTGTATCGCCGGACAAGCCTTCCGAAGAATGGAGTCCTGGAAATAAGAGAAAATTAAGAAATCGGCAGCCCCTAGTGCGGTTTAAGCCGCGTTTCGGGCGTGCCGTGATGGTGCCCCTCCCCTTTTGCCCATGGTATTTCCAGAGCGTAGTTATGTACGCGCAACACTGGTTTCGCAAGTTCGCGAGGGCTGGGGTTGGGGCCGCATTGCTACGCTTGCTCGGAACATGCTCGGCGGTCTTGTTGTAGGTTACTCCGGGCGCGCTTGACGGTGTCCAGACGTTTAATGGCCGGACTGGAGAATTGCCTTGAGCGGCTGCTTTGTACTTCCGCTGTGATAGCCGCCGTATGCTCCTCCGTTCGGAGAGAGCGTTCGGTGTTTCCATTGACCGTGATGACTCCTCGAGGGCCTGGCATCTTGAGCTTGAGGTATGCATAGTACGGCACCGCATTGAACTTGGCAAATGCAGTTCGCCCGAGCAGTGCGTGATAGCCACTGCGGAACGGGACTATGTCGAAGATTAACTCCTCGCTTCGGAAATTATCCGGAGATCCGAAGACCACTTCAAGTGTAACTGAGCCTGTACAGTTGGCCTCTACACCTGGTATGACGCCTTTAAAGGTCGTTTTAGTGGGTTTAATCCTCAAGGGATCGATGCCCATTTTCCACACTGTATCCTGGTAAAGCAGGTTCAGGCTGCCGCCACCGTCCATAAGGACTCTGGTGAGGTGAAATCCGTCAATAATTGGGTCTAGAACCAATGCGGCGAATCCGCCATGACGGGTGCTAGTGGGGTAGTCCCTTCGATCAGAAGTGATCGGGCAGGAAGACCATGGGTTGAACTTTGGGGCGACTGGCTCCATCGCGTATACGTCCCTTAGCGCACGCTTCCGCTCCCTCTTGGGGCCGTGGGTTGCGTATATCATATTCACCGTCCGCACTTGTGGGGGAAAACCTTTCTGTCCACTGTTGTTCGGCGGCCGGGGCTCCTCCTCGTCATCGCTATGCAGACCCTTGTCTCTGCTTTCGGCATTTAACTTGCCCGCCTGCTTGAACACCCAACAATCCCTGTTGGTGTGATTGGCTGGTTTTTCGGGGGTGCCATGTATCTGGCATGAGCGGTCGAGTATTCGGTCCAAACTGGACGGGCCCGGGGTATTTCTTTTGAATGGCTTTTTCCGCTGATCGGGTTTAGAGCCTCTAAATCCGGCATTAACTGTCGTATCCTCAGCATTGTCGCTGTTAATGCGGCGCTTTTGCTTGTTGCGATGCGACCTGCCACTGCTGTCCTTGGTATCCGAATTACTAGGGCTCTTGGTCATGTTATTGCTGCGAGCTAGCCAGCTATCTTCTCCCGCGCAAAAGCGGGTCATAAGTGTTGTGAGGGCTGCCATAGATTTCGGCTTTTCCTGTCCTAGGTGCCGTGCAAGCCACTCGTCGCGGATGTTATGCTTGAAGGCTGCTAGGGCCTCTGCGTCCGGACAGTCGATGATTTGATTTTTCTTGGTTAGGAACCGTGTCCAGAATTGTCTGGCTGATTCCTCTGGCTGCTGAATTATGTGGCTAAGGTCATCGGCGTCTGGTGGTCGCACATAAGTGCCCTGGAAATTGTCGAGGAATGCGGTTTCCAGGTCCTCCCAAAAACCAATTGATTCTGCTGGCAAGCTGTTAAGCCAATGTCGAGCTGGTCCTTTAAGCTTGACTGGGAGGTATTTGATGGCGTGTAGGTCATCACCGCGGGCCATGTGGATATGAAGGAGATAGTCCTTGATCCATACCGCGGGATCTGTTGTGCCATCATATGATTCGATGTTCACGGGTTTGAAACCCTCAGGGATTTGATGATCCATTACTTTATCTGTGAAGCATAGTGGGTGTGCGGCGCCTCTGTATTGGGCTATATCACGATGCAGCTCAAATGAGCTTTGTCTACTGTGTTCGGTCCGGCCGGATTGACTGTATCCAGAGTGACGATTACCGTCTCGTGCCGTGGGGCTCCCACGCGATCCGTAGATCGATCTTGTTTGCCTTGCCTTGTCCTCCAATATATCTCGTAGGTCTGGCGCATTTTCCCATGCCTTGGTATTTTTTGAGCGGCGCCGGGGTGCGGCTTGAGTGGAGGGCCGAGAGGCTTCTCTGTCGCGGACACGGGGTGGCCGATTGGCCGCATCATGCGCTGGTGATGTAGGTTTAGGTGCTTCCTCCTCTAGTCGGGATAGCAACCTGCGCTTTGGGTAGCTCTTGGAGGGGCGTTCGACTTCATACTCTTCGGCCACAAGGACTTCAGTCCATCTGTCGGCTAGCAAATCTTGATCAGCTCTAAGCTGTTGCTGTTTTTTCTTGAGGCTGCTCGCCGTGGCCATAAGCCTGCGTTTGAAACGCTCTTGTTCGATGGGATCCTCCGGCACGACAAATTCGTCGTCGTCGAGGCTTGCCTCGTCTTCGGAGGGAGGCATATAATTATCGTCCTCAACCTCTCTGTCTGCCGCTCTCTCATGAGAGCTGGCTTCTCCATCCTCCTGTGCTGAATCTTGCTGGAGGTGGTTGTCTTCGGCACTGTCTGGGGTGTTATTATCTCCCGTGCCGAAATCACCGTTTTTGCTTTGGCGGGATTTAGAGCGGCGCCGCTGACGCCGGCGCTTAGGATGCTTCTTGGAGGGGTCATCATCCGTTGTTCCATCGTCGTTGCCTTCTTTTGGGGTGTCCACCATGTATATATCATACGACGAGGTGGCTTTCTAGTGCCCTATAGGCGCTGGTTCTTGATCGTCTCCTGCATCGGCATCCATACCGTCGATGTCTTCGGAGTCGAAGTCGAGCATGTCGGTTAAATCATCGACAGTGGCTACGAAGTGGGTGGTGGGTGGGCTTTGAATTTCTTCATCATCTGCATCCCAACCTTGCTGACCATAGCCCGGCTAGGGCTCTCCTAAAGAGAGTGACTTTAGTGAATTCAGAATATCGCCGAAGGGCGAGTGCTGAAAGATGTCCGCGGCGGTGAACTCCATGATCGGCGCCCAATCAGGTTCGATCGGTAGGGGAGCGGAGGGCTCGGAGTCTGGAGAGGAGTCCGGCTCCTTGGAGTCACGGGCTTCGCAGAGAATAGGGCTGGTGTTCGGCTCGATCGCCGTAGAGATTGCAGCCCCCGAGGCGGTGTCCAACCACCCATCCTCGATTGGCGCAGTTGGCTCCGAATTATGGGTCGGAGCTGATGCGGGTGTGGCCTCCAGGGCACTGTTCGGCGGCAGAGCTAGATCATGCCCATCGTGACAGTGCGGCGCGCTCGGCTGCGGCTCGAATCCGTCGAAGATCAAGTCTCCGCGGAGGTCCGCTATGTAGTTTAAACTTCCAAATCTGAACTGACGGCCAGGGGCGTAGCTTTCGATCTGCTCCAGATGGCCAAGCGAATTGGCCCGCAGTGCAAAGCCGCCGAATACGAAGATCTGTCCGGGGAGAAAGGTCTCACCCTGGATCGCATCGCTGTTAATGATCGGAGAAGCCATCAGGCCTAAAAGTGACGACACAGAGGAACTCTCAATGAAAGCACCAATGTCGGTGTCAAAACCGGCGGATCTCGGGTAGGGGGTCCCGAACTATGCGTCTAGGCGGATGGTAACAGGAGGCAGGGGACACGATATTTTACCCAAGTTCGGGCCCTCTTGATGGAGGTAAAACCCTACGTCCTGCTTGATTAATATTGATGATATGGGTAGTACAAGAGTAGATCTACCACGAGATCAGAGAGGCTAAACCCTAGAAGCTAGCCTATGGTATGATTGTTGTTCGTCCTACGGACTAAAACTCTCCGGTTTATATAGACACCGGAGAGGGCTAGGGTTACACAAAGTCGGTTACAATGGTAGGAGATCTACATATCCGTATCGCCAAGCTTGCCTTCCACGCCAAGGAAAGTCCCTTCCGGTCACGGGACGAAGTCTTCGATCTTGTATCTTCATAGTCCAGGAGTCCGGCCGAAGGTATAGTCCGGCTATCTGGACACCCCCTAGTCCAGGATTCCCTCACGCATCGTCACCTCGTCCTTAGCCAATATTCGCTTAATCCGTAGCCCCTGTTTCGAGTTGCAAATATGAGCAACAAAACCAGTATCAAATACTCAGGCGCTACCACGAGCATTAGTAAGGTACACATCAATAACATGTATATCAAATATACCTTTCACTTTCTCATCCTTCTTATCCACCAAATACTTGGGGCAGTTTCGCTTCCAGTGACCAGTCCCTTTGCAGTAGAAGCACTCAGTTTCAGGTTTAGGTCTAGACATGGGCTTCTTTAGTTGAGCAGCAACTTGCTTGCCGTTCTTCTTAAATTTCCCCTTCTTCACTTTGCCCTTTTTCTTGAAACTAGTGGTCTTGTTAACCATCAACACTTGATGCTCCTTCTTGATTAATACCTCTGCAACCTTTAGCATTGTGAAGAGGACGTAATTCTTCTGTGCAGCAATGAGGATAATCCTCAAGTTACGGACCCAATCCATGTAGTTGCTACCATCATCTTTCAACTTAGCTTTCTCTAGGAACACATTAAAATTCAAAGGAACAGTAGCACGGGCCATTGATCTACAACAACATAGACATGCAAAATACTATTAGGTACTAAGTTCATGATAAATTAAAGTTCAATTAATCATATTACTTAAGAACTCCCACTTAGATAGACATCCCTCTAACCATCTAAGTGATCACATGATCCATATCAACTAAACCATGTCCGATCATCACGTGAGATGGAGTAGTTTTCAATGGTGAACATCACTATGTTGATCATATCTACTATATGATTCACACTCGACCTTTCGGTCCCAGTGTTCCAAGGTCATATCTGCATATGTTAGGCTCATCAAGTTTAACCCGAGTATTCTGCGTGTGCAAAACTGGTTTGCACCCGTTGTATGTGAACGTAGAGCTTATCACACCCGATCATCACGTGGTGTCTCGGCACGACGAACTGTAGCAATGGTGCATACTCAGCAAGAACACTTATACCTTGAAATTTAGTGAGAGATCATCTTATAATGCTACCGCCGGACTAAGAAAAATAAGATGCATAAAGGATAAACATCACATGCAATCAATATAAGTGATATGATATGGCCATCATCATCTTGTGCCTTTGATCTCCATCTCCAAAGCACTGTCATGATCACCATCGTCACCGGCTTGACACCTTGATCACCATCGTCACCGGCTTGACACCTTGATCTCCATCGTAGCATCGTTGTCGTCTCGCCAGCTATTGCTTCTACGACTATCGCTACCTCTTAGTGATAAAGTAAAGCAATTACATGGCGATTGCATTTCATACAATAAAGCAACAACCATATGGCTCCTGCCAGTTGTCGATAACTATTACAAAACATGATCATCTCATACAACAATTTATATATCATCATGTCTTGACTATATCACATCACAGCAAGCCCTACAAAAACAAGTTAGACGTCCTCTACTTTGTTGTTGGAAGTTTTACGTGGCTGCTACGGGCTTCTAGTAAGAACCGTCTTACCTACGCATCAAAACCACAATGATTTTTCATCAAGTGTGTTGTTTTAACCTTCAACAAGGATCGGGCGTAGTCAAACTCGATTCAACTGAAGCTGGAGAAATAGACACCCACTAGCCACTTGTGTGCGAAGCACGTCGGTAGAACCAGTCTCATGAACGCGGTCATGTAATGTCGGTCTGGGCTGCTTCATCCAACAATATCACCGAATCAAAGTAAGACATGCTGGTAAGCAGTATGACTATTATCGCCCACAACTCTTTGCGTTCTACTCGTGCATATAACATCTACACATAGACCTGGCTTTGATGCCACTGTTGGGAAATGTAGTATTTCAAAAAAATCCTACGATCATGCAAGATCTATCTAGGAGAAGCATAGCAACAAGAGGGGAGAGTATGTCCACGTACCCTCGTAGACCGAAAGCGGAAGCGTTTAGAAACGCGGTTGATGTAGTCGAACGTCTTCGCGATCCAACCAATCCAAGTACCGAACACACGGCACCTCCGCGATCAGCACATGTTCAGCTCGGTGACGTCCCTTGTACTCTTGATCCAGCTGAGGCCGAGTGAGAGTTCCGTCAGCACGACGGCGTGGTGATGGTGATGATGAAGTTACCGACGGAGGGCTTCGCATAAGCACTACAACGATATGATCGAGGTGTGTAACTGTGGAGGGGGCACCGCACACGGCTAAAAGATCAACTTGTGTGTCTATGGGGTGCCCCCTGGCCACGTATATAAAGGAAGAGAGGGAAGAGGTAGCCGGCCCTAGGGGCGCGCTAGGTGTGGGGAATCCTACTAGGACTCCCCAATCCAAGTAGGATCCCCCTCCTCTTTCCTATTCCTAGTAGGAGAATGAGGGAAGGAGGAGGAGGAGAGAAGGAAAGGGGGCCGCCCCCCAAACCCTAGTCAAATTCGGTTTGGGCTAGGGGGGGCGCCACTCCCTGGTCGGCCTCCTCTCTTCCATCACTAGGCCCATAAGGCCCAATAACTTCCCGGGGGGGTCTGGTAACCCCCGGTACTCCGAAACTCATCCGAAACGACCGAACCATTTCGGTGTCCGAATGTAACCTTCCAATATATGAATCTTTATGTCTTTACCATTTCGAGGCTCCTCGTCATGCCCGTGATCTCATCCGGGACTCCGAACAACCTTCGGTCATCAAATCACATAACTCATAATACAAATCGTCATCGAACGTTAAGCGTGCGGACCCTACGGGTTCGAGAACTATGTAGACATGACCGAGACTATACCTGGCCATGGGAAGCCCGGCCCGGCCAGCCCGGCCCAAAAAAGCCCGAACACGGCCCGGCCTGACCATGCTCGATCTCGGGCCGGGCTCGGGCCTAGATTTTGAGCCCGGTGGCCGGGCCCGGGCCCGTCATTTTTGCACTTTCCTGAAGGTCGGGCCGGGCCGGCCCGGAGCCCAACGGGATTTTACGTGTTTGGGCCGGGCTCGGGCCCAAAAAACAGGCCCAATGGCCGGGCTGGGCCAGGCCCAGGCCTGGGTTTTTTGCGTCGAGCTTGGCTAGGCCCGGCCCGAGGTATGGACAGGTATAACCGAGACACATCTCCGGTCAATAACCAATAGCGGAACCTGGATGCTCATATTGGCTCCTACATATTCTACGAAGATCTTTATCGGTCAAGCCGCATAACAACATATGTTGTTCCCTTTATCATCGGTATGTTACTTGCCCGAGATTCGATCGTCGGTATCATCATACCTAGTTCAATCTCGTTACCGGCAAGTCTCTTTACTCGTTCTGTAATGCATCATCCTATAACTAACTCATTAGTCGCATTGCTTGCAAGGCTTATAGTGATGTGCATTACCGAGAGGGTGATAACCCACAAGTATAGGGGATCGCAACAGTTTTCGAGGGTAGAGTATTCAACCCAAATTTATTGATTCGACACAAGGGGAGCCAAAGAATATTCTCAAGTATTAGCAGCTGAGTTGTCGATTCAACCACACCTGGAAACTTAATATCTGCAGCAAAGTGTTTAGTAGCAAAGTTATATGATAGTGGTGATGATGGTAGCAAAAGGTAACGGTAGTAAAAGCAATGTTTTTGGTATTTTGTAGTGATGATAGCAATATCAACGGAAAAGTAAATAAGCGAAGCACAATATATGGAAAGCTCGTAGGCAATGGATCGGTGATGGAGAATTACGCCGGATGCGGTTCATCATGTAACAGTCATAACCTAGGGTGACACAGAACTAGCTCCAGTTCATTGATATCATGTAGGCATGTATTCCGAATATAGTCATACGTGCTTATGGAAAAGAACTTGCATGACATCTTTTGTCCTACCCTCCCGTGGCAGCGGGGTCCTTACGGAAACTAAGGGATATTAAGGCCTCCTTTTAATAGAGAACCGGAACAAAGCATTAACACATGGTGAATACATGAACTCCTCAAACTACGGTCATCACCGGTAAGTATCCCGATTATTGTCACTTCAGGGTTAACGGATCATAACACATAATAGGTGACTATAGACTTGCAAGATAGGATCAAGAACACTCATATATTGATGAAAACATAATAGGTTCAGATCTGAAATCATGGCACTCGGGCCCTAGTGACAAACATTAAGCATAGCAAAGTCATAGCAACATCAATCTCAGAACATAGTGGACACTAGGGATCAAACCCCAACAAAACTAACTCGATTACATGATAGATCCCATCCAACCCATCACCGTCCAGCAAGCCTACGATGGAATTACTCACGCACGGCGATGAGCATCATGAAATTGGTGGTGGATGATGGTTGGTGATGACGATGGCGATGGATTCCCCTCTCCGGAGCCCCAAACGGACTCCAGATCAGCCCTCCCGAGAGGTTTTTGGGCTTGGCGGCGGCTCCGTATCGTAAAACGCGATGATTTCTTCTCTCTGATTTTTTTCTCCCCGAAACTCAATATATGGAGGTGGAATTGGAGTCGGAGAGGCAACAGGGTGCCCACGAGGTAGGGGGCGCGCCCTAGGGGGGTAGGCGCGCCCCCACCCTCGTGGCAAGACGGTGGGCCCCCTGGCCTTCATCTTTGGCAGGTATTTTTCTTATTTTCTGAAAAGTGTCTCCGTGAAGTTTCAGGTCATTCCAAGAACGTTTGCTCCTGCACATAAATAACACCATGGTAATTCTGCTAGCGTCAGTCCGGGTTAGTTCCGTTCAAATCATGCAAATTAGAGTCCAAAACAAGGGCAAAAGTGTTTGGAAAAGTAGATACGTTGGAGACGTATCAACTCCCCCAAGGTTAAACCTTTGCTTGTCCTCAAACAATTCAGTTGACAAACTGAAAGTGATAAAGAAAAACTTTTACAAACTCTGTTTGCTCTTGTTGTTGTAAATATGTAAAGTCGGCGTTCAAGTTTTCAGCAAAGATTATAACTAACCACATTCGCAATAACGCATAGGTCTCAAGTTACTCATATCAATACCATAATCAACTAGCGAGCCATAATAATAAAACTCGGATGACAACACTTTCTCGAAACAATCATAATATGATATAACAAGATGGTATCTCGCTAGCCCTTTCTGAGACCGCAAAACATAAATGCAGAGCACCTTTAAAGACCAAGGACTGACTAGACATTGTAATTCATGGTAAAAGAGATCTAGTCAAGTCATACTCAATGTAAACTAACAATAATGAATGCAAATGACAGCGGTGCTCTCCAACTGGTGCTTTTTAATAAGAGGATGATGACTCAGCATAAAAGTAAATAGATAGGCCCTTCGCAGAGGGAAGCAAGGATTTGTAGAGGTGCCAGAGCTCGGTTTTGAAACAGAGGTGGATAATATTTTGAGCGGTATACTTTCATTGTCAACATAACAACCAAGAGATGGCGATATCTTCCATCCTACACACTTATACACGGTTCCCAAACAGAATGGTAAAGTTTATGCTCCCCCTTCCACCACAAGCATCAATCCATGGCTTGCTCGAAACAACGAGTGCCTCCAACTAACAAGAGTCCCAGGGGGAGTTTTGTTTGCAATTATTTTGATTTAGGTTGCATAAAGCATGGGACTGGGCATCCCGGTGACCAGCCATTTATCTCGTGAGTGAGGAGCGGAGTCCACTTCTCTTGAGAATAACCCGCCTAACATGGAAGATACAGACATCCCTAGTTGATACATGAGCTATTCAAGCATACAAAACAGGATATTTATTTGAAGGTTTAGAGTTTGGCACATACAAATTTACTTGGAACGACAGGTAGATACCGTATATAGGTAGGTATAGTGGACTCATGTGGAATAACTTTGGGGTTTAAGGAGTTTGGATGCACAAGCAGTATTCCCGCTTAGTACAGGTGAAGGCTAGCAAAAGACTAGGAAGCGACCAACTAGAGAGCGACAACAGTCATGAACATGCATTAAAATTAATCAACATTGAATGCAAGCATGAGTAGGATATAATCCACCATGAACATAAATATCGTGAAGGCTATGTTGATTTTGTTTCAACTACATGCGTGAACATGTGCCAAGTCAAGTCACTTAAATCATTCAGAGGAGGATACCACCCTATCATACCACATCATAACCATTTCAATAGCATGTTGGCACGCAAGGTAAACCATTATAACTCATAGCTAATCAAGCATAGCACAAGAACTATGATCTCTAATTGTCATTGCAAACATGTTTATTCATAATAGGCCGAATCAAAAACAATGACCTAATCATATTTGCAAAAACAAAAGAGGTCGAGTTCATACCAGCTTTTCTCATCTCAGTCAGTCCATCATACATCATCATAATTGCCTTTCACTTGCACGACCGAACGATGTGAATAATAATAATAGTGCACATGCATTGGACTAAGCCGGAATCTGCAGGCATTCAATAAACAGGAGAAGACAAGGCAATATGGGCTCTTTTGTCAGATCAACAATAATGCATATAAGAGTCATTTCAACAATTTAATCATGGTCTTCTCCTATCGACCCCCAAAGAAAAGAAAAGAAATAAAACTATTTACACGGGAAAGCTCCCAACAAGCAAAAGAAGAACATGAAATCTTTTGGGGTTTTCTTTTTAGTTACTACTACAAGCATGGAAGGTAAATTAATTAAAAGCTATAACTATTTTTTTTGGTTTTTCTAAGGTTTATTAAACACACAAGAAGAAAGCATAAAAAGGAAAATAAACTAGCATGGATGATACAATGAAAAAGTATGAGCACCGACATCTAGCAATGAGTGTGTGAATATAAATGTAATGTCGGTGGGAAATACGTACTCCCCCAAGCTTAGGCTTTTGGCCTAAGTTGGTCTATGGCCACGGCTGGCCTTGCGGATATCCATAATAGTAGCTGGGGCCGTACTGTGATGTAGACGAGGAAGGCTCCGACTGCCACTGGATGACAATCATCTCCGGATCCCACTGGTAATTGGATTGTAGTGAAGGATCAAATTGTGGTTCCGGCTCTGGCTCCTCGGTTGGTGCAGGGTTCTGGTAGGGGTGGATAGCCGTCAACAGAACAAGGTACGTGCCTACAGTCAAATCAAACAAAGAAGGAGCAGGCAAGGTGATAGTCTCAGGATGATGTTTATTAAAAAACAATTGATATTTAAGCTCTCCTTCCCTATTCTTAACAATAAAATCATGTGCCACCATACTTTTATAATCTAAATAAACACGAGGCAGCACTTTTTCTTCCTTCTCAGCATGCCTAATAGGTATATTAAAGTGTGCAGCTAGGCGTGTAGCATAGATGCCTCCAAAGATGGGGCTGTTGGTACGATTCAGACTTAACCGTTTGGCAATAATGCTGCCCATACTAAAAGAGTCATCACCGTATAAACCGTGGCGCAAAATAATAATATCAGGGATACTCAGGTTTTCACAGTTTCCGCGACCAATTAAGCAACGACTAGCAAATAATGCAAAGTAGCGTAAAACAGGAAAATGTATGCTAGTGATCCGTGCATCGGAAACCTTCCTTGTTTCCCCTACAGTGATAGTGTCTATAAATCCCTCCACATCATCACGATGTGGTTCTTCTGTCTTGCCCCCAAAAGAGACTAAACAGATCCGACAAAAATCATAAAGTGACATCTCCTTATGCTCATCATATAAATGAAACTCCACCGTAGGTGGTGAGCTCCTAGAATGGAAATGAAAATTTTGCACAAAGGTATTTGTGAGTAAGAGATACTGATCGCATTGGTCGTGGAGGAAAGCGGTGAGGCCTGCATTCTTAGCCAATTCATGAAAATCTTCATAAATACCGGCAGCTCTCAAGAAATCATCGGAAGGCCATTCACACGCCCGAACCTCTGCGGTGCGAGGCAGATTATACTTAGGCTTTGGTGCCTTTTCCTTCGAGCTTTGGCTCGATGAGGCCCTCAAAAGTCTCCTCATCATTTTCTGAAAAATTCTGAAATTTTTTAGTAACTTCAAAATAAAAGTAAACCAAACTCAATAATATTGATAGCAACTACTCCTACAAGTGCCTAGGGCCTATATCATGCATCAAAACTACTTTTGACCATATAAATTTGACATGGAAGCTCAAGAACAAGGTCACCTAAGCAGCAAAAATTTGCAATGAATAAAGCACTAGAACAAAAACTAATTGGACCAATGGAGGAGTCACATACCAAGGAACAATCTCCCCAAGCAGTTTTGTGAGAGGTGCTTTGAGCAAGGAGATCGAAAATGGCAGCAAAACGAGCTTGGACTCGGGTTTGAGCTGGTTATTCGTGTTTGGGAGAGGAAGGAGTGTATGGGTGCAAGAATAAGTGGTGGAGGGCCACCATGGGCCCACGAGGCAGGGGGCGCGCCCTCCACCCTCATGGGCAGGTGGTTGACCCCATGGTGTGTTCTCAGTTCCATAAATCCTCAAATATTCTAGAAAAAATCATATTTAAATTTCAGGGCATTTGGAGAACTTTTATTTTTGAGGTATTTTTATATTGCACGGATAATCAGATAACATACAGACAAATATTTATTTTTATTTTATTTAATATAAATAACAGAAAGTAAAAGTGTGGTACAGAAGGTTGTGCCTTCTAGTTTCATCCATCTCATGATCATCAAAAGGAATCCACTAACAAGGCTGATCAAGTCTTGTTAACAAACTCATTTCGAATAACATGGAACCGGAGAAATTTCGAATAACACTATGTTACCTCAACGGGGATATGCACATCCCCAATAATAAGAATATCATATTTATTCTTGACAGTAGGAAGAGGAAATTCAAAACCTCCAAATATAATCGATGAAATTTTTCCAATAGAATTGATACTGTGAACTTGAGGTTGTTTCCTCGGAAAGTGTACCGTGTGCTCATTACCATTAACATGAAAAGTGACATTGCCTTTAGTGCAATCAATAACAGCCCCTGCAGTATTCAAAAAGGGTCTTCCAAGAATAATAGACATACTATCATCCTCGGGAATATCAAGAATAACAAAGTCCATTAAAATAGTAATATTTGCAACTACAACAGGCACATCCTCACAAATACCGACAGGTATAGCAGTTGATTTATCAGCCATTTGCAAAGATATTTCAGTAGGTGTCAACTTATTCAAATCAAGTCTACGATATAAAGAGAGAGGCATAACACTAACACCGGCTCCAAGATCACATAAAGCAGTTTTAACATAGTTTCTTTTAATGGAGCATGGTATAGTAGGTACTCCTGGATCTCCAAGTTTCTTTGGTATTCCACCCTTAAAAGTATAATTAGCAAGCATGGTGGAAATTTCAGCTTCCGGTATCTTTCTTCTATTTGTAATAATATCTTTCATATACTTAGCATAAGGATTGGTTTTGAGCATATCAGTTAATCGCATACGTAAAAAGATAGGTCTAATCATTTCAGCAAAGCGCTCAAAATCCTCATCATCCTTTTTCTTGGATGGTTTAGGAAGAAAGGGCATGGGTTTCTGAACCCAAGGCTCTCTTTCTTTACCATGTTTCCTAGCAACAAAGTCTTTCTTATCATAACGTTGATTCTTTGATTGTGGGTTATCAAGATCAATAGCAGGTTCAATTTCTATGTCATTGTCATTACTAGGTTGAGCATCATTATGAACATTATCATTAACATTATCACTAGTTTCGGGTTCATTACCAGATTGAGTTTCAGCATCAGAAATAAAAATATATTTGGATTCTCAGGTGTTTCAACAATAGGATCACTAGAAGCATGCAAAGTCCTATCATTTTTCTTCTTCTTCTTTTTAGAAGAGCTAGGTGCATCTAAATTATTTCTCTGAGAATCTTGCTCAATTCTCTTAGGGTGGCCTTCAGGATACAAAGGTTCCTGAGTCATTCTACCAGTTCTAGTAGCCACTCTAACAACATTATCATTATCTTTACTATTCAATTCATTGAGCAAATCATTTTGAGCTTTAAGTACTTGTTCTACTTGAGTGGTAACCATAGAAGCATGTTTACTAATAAGTTTAAGTTCACCTTTAATATTAGCCATATAATCACCCAAGTGTTCAAGCATATTTGAATTGTATTTCAATTGCCTACCAAAATAAGCATTAAAATCTTCTTGGTTAGCCATAAATTTATCAAACACATCTAAGTATGGGCTAGCAAACTTAGTAAATGGGATTACAACTTTATCGTATCTATAGAGAGAATTTACCTTTACTACCTGTGTCGGGTTATCAAGACCATGAGTTTATTCAATAGGTAAAGGATTAAGATTATATGTTTCTTCAACAGGCGGTAAATTAAGACCATGTATTTCTTCAATAGGAGGTAAATTCTTAACATCTTCAGCTTTAATACCCTTTTCTTTCATAGATTTCTTTGCCTCTTGCATATCTTCAGGATTGAGAAATAGAATACCCCTCTTCTTCGTAGTTGGTTTAGGAATAGGCTCAGGAATTGGCTCCGGAGGTGTCCAATTATTTTCATTTGTCAACATATTATTCAATAGAATTTCAGCTTGATCCGGTGTTCTTTCCCTGAAAACAGGACTAGCACAACTATCCAGGTAATCTCTGAAGGCATCGGTTAGTCCATTATAAAAGATATCAAGTATTTCATTTTTCTTAAGAGGATGATCAGGCAAAGCATTAAGTAATTGGAGAAGCCTCCCCCAAGCTTGTGGGAGACTCTCTTCTTCAATTTGCACAAAATTATATATATCCCTTAAAGCAGCTTGTTTCTTATGAGCAGGGAAATATTTAGCAGAGAAGTAATAAATCATATCCTGGGGACTACGCACACAACCAGGATCAAGAGAATTAAACCATATCTTAGCATCACCCTTTAATGAGAACGGAAATATTTTAAGGATGTAAAAGTAGTGAGTTCTCTCATCTTTAGTGAACAGGGTAGCTATATCATTCAATTTAGTAAGATGTGCCACAATAGTTTCAGATTCATAACCATGAAAAGGATTAGATTCAACCAAAGTAATTATATCATGATCAACAGAGAATTCATAATCCTTATCAGTAACAAAGATAGGTGAAGTAGCAAAAGCAAGGTCAGGTTTCATTCTATCATTTAGGGATTGCTTACTCCATTTAGCTAATAATTTTTTAAGTTCAGTTAAAATGGCTAAAGAAGCATCTTGATTAAATACATAACCCTTAGTAATAGCAAGTGGTTCTTCATCATCACTTTCATCAGTATCATTAGATTCAATATTTTCAATCTCTCTAGCCCTAGCAAGTTGTTCATCGAGAAATCACTAAGTGGCATAGTAGTATCAGGCATAGAGGTAGTTTCATCATAAGTATCATGCATAGCAGAAGTGGCATCATCAATAACATGCGATATATCAGAACGAATAGCAGAAGCAGGTGTAGGTGTCGCAAGCTTACTCAAAACAGAAGGTGAATCAAGTGCAGAGCTAGATGGCAGTTCCTTACCTCCCCTCGTAGTGGAGGGATAGATCTTGGTTTTTGGATCTCTCAAGTTCTTCATAATGATAAGCAGATATATATCCCGGAATAGTTTTCGAGGGTAGAGTATTCAACCCAAATTTATTGATTCGACACAAGGGGAGTCAAAGAATATTCTCAAGTATTAGCAGCTGAGTTGTCAATTCAACCACACCTGGAAACTTAATATCTGCAGCAAAGTATTTAGTATCAAGGTAATATGATAGTGGTGATAATGGTAGCAAAAGGTAACAGTAGTAAAAGCAATGTTTTTGGTATTTTGTAGTGATGATAGCAATAGCAACGTAAAAGTAAATAAGTGAAGCACAATATATGAAAAGCTCGTAGGCAATGGATCGGTGATGGAGAATTATGCCGGATGCGGTTCATCATGTAACAGTCATAACCTAGGGTGACACAGAACTAGCTCCAGTTCATTGATATAATGTAGACATGTATTCCGAATATAGTCATACGTGCTTATGGAAAAGAACTTGCATGACATCTTTTGTCCTACCCTCCCGTGGCAGCGGGGTCCTTACGGAAACTAAGGGATATTAAGGCCTCCTTTTAATAGAGAACCGTAACAAAGCATTAACACATGTTGAATACATGAACTCCTCAAACTACGGTCATCACCGGTAAGTATCCCGATTATTGTCACTTCAAGGTTAACGGATCATAACACATAATAGGTGACTATAGACTTGCAAGATAGGATCAAGAACACTCATATATTGATGAAAACATAATAGGTTCAGATCTGAAATCATGGCACTCGGGCTCTAGTGACAAGCATTAAGCATAGCAAGGTCATAGCAACATCAATCTCAGAACATAGTGGACACTAGGGATCAAACCCTAACAAAACTAACTCGATTACATGATAGATCCCATCCAACCCATCACCGTCCAGCAAGCCTACGATGGAATTACTCACGCACGACGGTGAGCATCATGAAATTGGTGATGAAGGATGGTTGGTGATGACGATGGCGACGGATTCCCCTCTTCGGAGCCCCAAACGGACTCCAGATCAGCCCTCCCGAGAGGTTTTAGGGCTTGGCGGTGGCTCCGTGTCGTAAAACACGATGATTTCTTCTCTCTGATTTTTTCTCTCCAAAACTCAATATATGGAGGTGGAATTGGAGTCGGAGAGGCAACAGGGGGCCCACGAGGTAGGGGGCGCGCCCCCACCCTCATGGCAAGACGGTGGGCCCCCTAGCCTTCATCTTTGGCAGGTATTTTTCTTATTTTCTGAAACGTGTCCCCGTGAAGTTTCAGGTCATTCCGAGAACGTTTTCTCCTGCACATAAATAACACCATGGTAATTCTGCTGAAAACAGCGTCAGTCCGGGTTAGTTCCGTTCAAATCATGCAAGTTAGAGTCCAAAACAAGGGCAAAAGTGTTTGGAAAAGTAGATACGTTGGAGACGTATCAGAGGGCTCAAAGATACCTCTCCGACAATCGGAGTGACAAATCCTAATCTCGATCTATGCCAACTCAACAAACACCATCGGAGACACCTGTAGAGCATCTTTGTAATCACCCAGTTACGTTGTGACGTTTGATAGCACACAACGTGTTCCTCCGGTATTCGGGAGTTGCATAACCTCATAGTGAGAGGAACATGTATAAGTCATGATGAAAGCAATAGCAATAAAACTAAACGATCATTTATGCTAAGCTAACGGATGGGTCTTGTCCATCACATCATTCTGTAATGATGTGATCCCGTTCATCGAATGACAACACATGTCTATGGTCAGAAAACTTAACCATCTTTGATTAATGAGCTAGTCAAGTAGAGGCATACTAGGGACACTCTGTTTTGTCTATGTATCCACACATGTACTAAGTTTTCGGTTAATACAATTCTAGCATGAATAATAAACATTTATCATGATATAAGGAAATATAAATAACAACTTTATTATTGCCTCTAGGGCATATTTCCTTCACATGTGCCCTAGTGGAAGAGAGGAGGTTGCGGCTAGGTGGAGGCGTCCCCCCCCTAAGCCCAATCCGAATTGGGTTAGGGTTGGGGGAGGGGGGCAGCCCCCCTTTCCATCTCTCCTTCTCCTGTTTCCCCCCTTCTCCTTGTAGGAATAGGAAAGGGGGGGCCGAATCCTACTTGGACCGAGAGTCCAAGTAGGACTCCCCCCTTGGCGCGCACACCTATGGCCGGCCTCCTTTCCTCCCCCCTTTATATACGTGGGGAGGGGCACCCCAAAGACACAAGTTGATCTTTTAGCCGTGTGCGGTGCCCCCCTCCATAGTTACACACCTCGGTCATATCGTCGTAGTGCTTAGGCGAAGCCCTGCTTTAGTAACTTCATCATCACCGTCGCCATGCCGTCGTGCTGATGGAACTCTCCCTCGGCCTCAACTGGATTAAGAGTCCGAGGGACGTCATCGAGCTAAACGTGTGCTGATCGCGGAGGTGTCATGCATTCGGTACTTGGATCGGTTGGATCGCGGAGGTGACGTTCGACTACATCAACCGCGTTACTAAACGCTTCCGCTCTCGTTGCTATGCATCTCCTAGATAGATCTTGCGTGATCTTAGGTTTTTTTTTGAAATACTACGTTCCCCAACAGGTGGCTGCCTCCTTCTCTTGGGTTTGGACCGACAGTGCGCGGGGTTAGGCGGGCACCGGAGGTGCCAGCTGCACACGTGACGGGGTAGCTTCAGATCTAGGTTCGTGCTCGGGCGGGCCAGGTCAGGGCCCATGGCGGATTGGAGCAAGTGCTTCGGGTAGGAGAGGTAAGGCTTGGCTTGGGATGTGCTCGCGGGTCTCCTCTCGGGTATGCTGCTCGATGGTAGTGGTCGTGTTAGCATTGCGTCGGTGCACGGATCAGCGCTGGTGACCACGGACATGGCGTCGTTTGAGCTCGCTTGGACAAGGGCTAGGGTTGGCTCACGGGCGGCCGTCAGCAGTCTCAGAGTCATGTCTCTCCCGGTCCATCGGGATTGGCTAGGGACGCAGGTGTTGGTGCCTCCTACGATGGAGGCGCCGACCCAGACTCGGGGACAGATGCCGGGCTAGGAGTAGATGGTCTATCGTCGCTCTTCCTAACATGGTTGAGTGCGTTGTGATGTGAGCGGCGCATGCTATCTCGTGACAGGGATGCCGGGGCGACGGCTTCGGATGGCGGTTCGCATGGTTGCTCTTCGGCGGGCATCATTGTTGTAGGGGTGGCTCCCCTCCTGGGTTGTGTGGGCAACGGGAGGTGTTGCGACGGGTAGCTCGGACGCACCTTCTCTCTCGGAGGGAGGCATCCTAATCCGGACCTGGGGATCTGACTCCGTCGTGTTCCTCATAGCGGTCTCGTGGTGGCACGGGTGAGTTGCCGAGCGAAAGCTCCGTGCCTTGGTGTCGCGCTCTTCTTGAAGACGTCGCTGTGGTTCTTCTCTCTATGTCAAGGCTCCGGGTGAAGATCTTTGTCCGTGTGAACTCGGCAGCGGCGACCCTCTGCGCCGTTCTCCATCTTGGGGCATTGCCACGGAGCTTAGGTGTGCTATGTCGTAGCGAGGGGTGTGTTTAGTCCTTTTCGTGCTCTTTCCGCTGGTAGTATAGTCGCGTGCGTTCTGTTCTGCCGGTTATCTCAGGATTGACTTTGTAAGAGCGCCACCTCACCATCTTGTATCGTTCGGCCGTGTACTTTTTCGGATGTTGTTTTATATATAAAGCGGGACGAAAGCCTGTTTCAAGAGGGATTGATTATGATGGTGGCAAGACAACAAGGTTGGATTAGAGACTGCAGCCAGCAATTATGATGAGCGACATATAACTTTGGTGTTCTGTGGCAAAGCACGGGCACTCAACTAGTCATTGTAAATGCCTTTTACTCTCTCCGTCTTATAATGTAAGATGTTTTTGCAAGGCAACTAGTCATTGTAAATGCCTTTTACTCCCTCCGTCTTATAATGTAAGATGTTTTTGCAAGCCATGTTATAGTCTGCAAAAACGTCTTACATCATGGGACCGAGTAGTAGTATTCACAACGCAAGCTCATTGATGAATTGTGTCTTATATTCAGCTATCCTTGTTTCCCTAACATTCCGTAAGCAAGCAAATGATTGTGACCTTCATATCTCTCTTACTACCATACAGAAACAAAATCAACTCTTGTAGAACGATACAGAACATCCTGAGATGTCATCGGCGTCGGCATATGCTTCGGAGGGAGACCTGCTGCTATCCACAGTCTGGACAGTCTGGAGAGGGCAGACCTGTGCAGCCGTTTGGGTTCTCTGCGACGATGTTCAAAGTAGTAGTATATCAGGCCATCTGAAAAGAGAGTATACTAGGACGTATTCTCAACACGACATGCAGGCGTGGGAAGTTAAAAGAACAACGAATGCACGGCATACTTACGACTGCCGCAGTTCAATCCTATACGGCCATGTACACCGACGATCAGCAGCAGCAGCGCGAGGAGGGCGAGAAGCCGAGCAAGCAGGCGGCGACAGTCGGGCAGCATCTTCCCGGATTGGCGACGCGCTCCTCCGTGAGTTGCCATGCCGCAATGCTTTGAGCACCTATATATAACGCTCCAAAAGGTATGCCTTTCTTTCTTGGGGGAGAAAGATCATGATGAACTCTGCTGACTGGGGCGGCCAGAAGATAGGGAGAATTAAAATCTTCGTTGACTGTAACCTGTGGATCATGAGAGTGACTTAGGGTGCAACCACCCCGGACTTCGTCGCCTCTTATCGCATATGGCACGGAAAAGTCTGCATGGATCTTCGCCAAGTTAAGAGCCCGAGATCTTGCTTCTGTCGACTGTTGTTCAGTCCACATCATTCATTAGAAATGTCTCTTTCGCTCTTGTGATCTATTCGTTCCAAGTCTCAGAGGCATGCCAGTTGACATGCTGACATACGTGTGGAAGTGGATTCCCTGTCCTGGATGTGCAATTTGGTTCAATAGTTGTACAAATCGGCGCCTTAGGGCATCTCCAACGCCGATCCTCAAACCTCCCGCATCAGTCCGGACACCACCCCCACCTAACCCAACCCAATGGCTGGTTGTTCTATGCACAGAGTTTAGCTCCACATTGCTAGTGGAGATTGAGAAACACCAATGTGATGTTCTACTCCTATTGTAGCATGAGGAAGAGAGAGCAACAATGCGCGTGCTCACCGAGTTTGAACTGGTAATATGCAGCTTGTTGGAAGATTATTTTTAGGCGAGTTTGGACTCCTATAGTATAGCATTTAGGGAGTTTAAGTGACTGAGTTGAAATGGTCTTATTTGGATTCCTTAATTCATGCATCATTATGTAGTTTGGACTCCAACTTCCAACCCCCACCAGCAAGTGGTGCCTTGAGTACGTCTTCACACAGTACAGTACAGTAGAATATAAATATGAATGTCCGTTTGACCATCATGTAATTTGACCATCTCAAAGTTGAATTGGAAGAATAATCTAAACTGATGCTTGATTGGCTGAAGGCCTGGTTGATTATTCAACACAAGGCCGCCTTCATTAGGTGCTGCAGCGCTGCAGAATGATCCTCAGACCGACTTGCAAGCCCTTCAGTGCCTCAAACTCCATCCCGGTGTGTCGCGAGAGGACGACCACAGCGCATTGCAGCTCTCAAGTGAGTTCTCCATTGCCTTCTTGTTCCACGAGCTTGACCGGTCATCAGTCCGTTCCTCAACTAAACTGTCGAAGCGTGTGTGATAGAAATTACATGTCTACTCAGGCTCTGGGCACTCTCAGTTCCTCACTTCCCCTGGTCCTTGTCCTCTGCTCCCTTGTTTATGCATCTTCATTAGATTCTATAGCACCCCAAAATGATTCTAACACCGACCTCCATGCTCTCCGCTGCCTTAAACTCCATCTCACGACCTCTGCTAGACTCCTGGCCTCATGGAAAAATGACTCACTGCAATTCTGCAGTTGGTCCGGTGTTACTTGCAGCAAGAGACATGCATCTCGTGTCACTGCACTGGACCTCGAGTCACTTGACCTCGATGGACAGATACCACCATGTATCGGCAATCTCACTTTCCTCACAAAAATCCACATCCCCAACAATCAACTTACTGGCCAAATACCACCTGAACTTGGGCAACTAAATAGGCTGTGGTACCTTAACCTCAGCACAAACAATCTTACTGGCAGGATCCCAAGCACTCTGTCTTCATGCGTTCACCTTCAAGCTATTGATCTTGGAAGCAACTCCCTTGATGGTGTGATCCCCCCAAGCCTGAGCCAATGCTCAGATATGCAGCAGCTCAGTTTGGGTCACAACAAGCTCAGTGGAGGTATCCCAGAAGGGTTGGGGATGCTCCGAAACCTTGCAGTTTTACGTCTTGCTACAAATAGTCTGACGGGCAGCATTCCACGTTCACTTGGAAGCAGCTCTTCTCTTCACTCTGTTGTTCTCACGAACAATAGCCTCACAGGACCTATCCCGCCTCTCCTAGCTAATAGTTCCTCACTTCAACTTTTGGCCTTATCAAACAATCACCTGAGTGGAGAGATTCCTCCTGCACTGTTTAACAGTACGTCACTTCAAAAGTTATTACTGGGAACAAACAGCTTTGCTGGGTCCATACCAGCCTTGTTGAACATTGACTCACCCTTGCAGTATCTTATCTTGCAATCAAATAATCTTTCTGGCACCATACCTTCCTTTATAGGGAACTTTTCCTCCCTTCGCTGGCTCTTGCTTGGAGATAATAATTTCGAAGGTAACATCCCCATGAGTATAGATGAAATTCAAAACCTGGAAATACTAGACATCACTTATAACTTTTTGACAGGGAGTGTCCCAGCCTCTCTTTACAACATGTCAGCACTCTCATACCTTGGCATGGCTACAAACAATCTTGTAGGGGAGCTTCCACACAACATTGGATATACCCTTCCAAGCATCCAAACTTTGATTATGCAAGGAAACTGGTTCCAAGGCCAAATCCCCACTTCAGTAGCAAACACAACCAATCTCCAGGTGATCAACCTCCGCAATAATGCATTCTATGGCAGCATTCCATCTTTTGGGACTTTACCCAGCCTAGTCGATCTGAATCTAGGCAAGAATCAACTTGAAGCAGGAGACTGGTCTTTCCTATCCTCGTTGACAAATTGCACACAACTGGTGAACTTACGCTTGGATGCAAACATCCTTCAAGGAGTCTTGCCGAGTGCCGTTGCAGGCCTTTCAAAGAGCATAGAGGTACTGTTACTAAGATCAAACAAAATTTCTGGCACCATACCACATGAGATAGAGCACCTCACAGGCCTCAAGCTTCTTTACATGGAACGGAATTTGCTTGCCGGGAATCTTCCTGAATCAATTGGAAATCTTCCCAACTTGTTTGTCTTAAGCTTGTCCCAGAACAAATTTTCTGGACAGATCCCACTTTCAGTTGGTAATTTGAGTCAATTGAGTGAGCTTTACTTACAAGAAAACAGTTTGAGTGGCCCAATCCCAGGAGCTTTAGGAGACTGCAAAAAACTGCACATATTGAACCTCTCTTGTAACAGCTTCAACGGAAGCATACCAAAGGAGCTCTTTACTCTTTCCGACCTTTCTGAAGGTTTGGACTTGTCTCACAACCAACTCTCTGGAGAAATACCAATGGAGATTGGCGAGTTGATCAATCTCGGTCCACTGAATATCTCCTATAACCAACTGTCTGGTCAGATACCATCTACTCTGGGTCAGTGCGTCCAATTGGAGTCACTCCACATGGAGGGCAACCGTCTTCATGGAAGAATCCCTCAATCTTTTGTGAATTTGAGAGGCATCACTGTGATGGACCTATCTCAGAACAACTTAACAGGTGAAATCCCTGAATTCTTGAAGCTCTTCAAGTCTATGAAGCTTCTCAATTTGTCCTTCAACAACCTCGAAGGATCAGTACCTGCAGATGGAATATTTCAGAATGGAAGCAATGTGTTCATTCAAGGAAACAAGAAGCTATGTGCGAGCACCCCATTGCTACAGTTGCCACTTTGCAATGCAGAAACATCCAAACAAAGGCACACCTCCAACATCTTAAAGATAGTAGGATTTACTGCTCTTTTTTTGGTCCTGGTATCATGCTTCGGAGTAATTATTTGGAAAAAGAGAAAGAAAGTCACACAAGCAGCTCATCCATCCTTTGAAAAGTTACAGAAGTTTACATATGCTGATTTATTGAAAGCAGCAAATGGTTTCTCTTTAGACAACTTGGTTGGTTCAGGAAAATATGGGTCCGTGTACAAAGGTAGAATTGAGTCCGAAGTACATGAAGTTGCTATCAAAGTTTTCAAACTTGATCAACTTGGAGCAACAAAGAGCTTCCTCGATGAGTGTGAGGCCCTGAGAAACACGCGTCATCGTAATCTTGTACGGGTGATCACTGTATGCTCAACAAGTGATCCAACAGGAAATGAGTTCAAAGCTCTTGTTCTTGAATATAAGGTAAATGGCGACCTCGAAAGTTGGCTCTATCCAACATTCCACGAGCATCACCTGAGAAGGCCATTGAGTTTATATTCAAGACTAGCAATAGCAGTGGACATAGCTGCTGCTTTGGATTACCTTCATAACAACTGCATGCCTCCTATGGTCCATTGTGATCTGAAGCCCAGCAATGTCCTTCTAAATGACGTCATGGGCGCATGTGTTGGTGACTTCGGATTGGCTAAGTTCCTACGCAATTATTCTTATTCGAGCATCGGTGGTTCTACAAGCTTAGTGGGACCAAGAGGATCAGTTGGATACATTGCACCAGGTAACAATTTTCTCAACTGAGCATGGTACATTTTTCGAGAATAACTTGTAGGCTCTTGTGGATATGAAAATTTTACTTTCTTTTCCACAGAAAACCTTTGATTCATGTGGTCAAATTATGTTGTATTAATTAACGGTTTCAATAACTACACATATTGCAGAATATGGCTTTGGGAGCAAAATCTCCACTGAGGGTGATGTCTACAGTTTTGGAGTCATCGTCTTAGAAATGCTCACAGGAAAGCGCCCAACTGATGAGATCTTTAAAGATGGCCTGAGCCTTTACAAATTTGTCAAAAAATCATTTCCAGAAAAGATTGGCGAGATTCTTGATCCTAGAATCGCTCCATATTATGGGGACCAAGATGAAGAAGCAGGAGGTACTTTAGGCCAGGAAAATCATCATCAAATGGCTGGAATAATGAGCTGCATCATCGAGCTCGTTAAGATTGGCCTCCTGTGCGCCGCGGAGATACCTAAAGATCGCCCCGCAATGCAGGATGTTTACATTGAGGTCATCGCAATCAAAGAAGCATTTTCAGCACTCCAGGGCTGAGCAGAAGTAGAGCTGTTTCATTGCTCACATGTTGCTGGTTCATGACGGCTTACGTCTTGTTTGCTCTACATAAGGATTTTTTTTCTTGGTTGCAGCCGTGTTATGTTGTGAATTGTCTTCCACTTCACTGGTAAATCTATGTTTGTGGTGTATGTATAATGTGGTTCAACCCATAGTAAATAAAGCTCATGACAGGAACTTTTGTTTTGTCTTGGCTAATTTCTATCCCTACACAGCTACACCTAACAATGTGGAGTAATACTCCTATACTAAAATTGCATAGTGGTAATATCAAACCAAATTGTTAGACCTGAAAATTGGGGTGCGTGTGGATCGGTATCGCATTGTTCCTTACACAAATCAAAGAGCAGCTTACCTCGGCCAAGGAGGGGCGGGGGATGCGGTGGAAGGATTCCGGCTGCCCCTGAGTGCCTCGGCGCGGAGGGCGGACGCGCGCGTGGACGAGGGGCCAGAGGAATGAAGGAGCAATGGATCCCATCCAGATGATGAGCCACCTCCTCCGACGGGCCGCCTTTCCCCTCTCGTCCGAAAGCCGTTCCGAGTTGCTTCCCCTTGCCCCATCTCGTTGGTGGCTGGTGGGGCCGTGCGGTGCGCCGGCGGGGGTTGTGGCTTCGACGCGCCGGGAGTTATTTACCCAAAATCACAATATTATGGGCTAGGAAAACAGATCGGTACCACATTTGAGGCATGGCACAAAAAACCACCAACAATAAGACTAATTTGTAACGCGGAGCACTGATAGTCTGATAAACTTGTAAAAATAGCGAAACTGACAAGTTGGGCCCACATGTCGGGCTGACGTGGCGACGACTAAACGCTTTGACCAACTGATGTGGCAAATGAGATGCGGATCCCACATGTCAATGACTAGACGGTCATCTTCTTCTTCCCAAATCTCTCTCTTTGAGGCATTCCATCAAACAGCTCTAGGCGCCATTCATTTTCCTCTCGTGTGCCAGAGAGAGCGAGTAGCTAGCACGTCCGCCTCTCCATGGAGCGCCGGCGGCCGCGTGCCCAGGCCGACGAGGAGCAGCGCCCAGCCTCGCCGCGCCGGCCGACGAGCAGCGCCCAGCCCCGCCGCGTGCCCAGGCCGACAAGGAGCATCCAGCCCGCCGCGCGCCCAGCCTCGCCGCGCCGGCCGACGAGCCGCGCCCAGCCCCGCCGCGCGCCCAAGCCGACGAGGAGCATCCAGCCCGCCGCGCGCCCAGCCTCGCCGCGTCGGCCGACGAGCAGCGCCCAGCCCCACCGCGCGCCCAGGCCGACGAGGAGCACCCAGCCCGCCGTGCGCCCAGGCCGACGAACAGGAGTCCGCTTCTCCATGGCAGCGGCACTCTGGCCTGCGGGGTGCCCACAAAATGTTTGTTGAAATGCCTATAAAAAAGGGGAAGAAGTAGAAAAAAACAAATCTTGAGTCATTGACAGGTGGGACCTATTGTCCAAGTCAGCATATTGTCCACATACGCACGCCATGTCAGCCCGACATGCGGGTCCAATTTGTCAGTTTCGCTGTTTTCGCGACCAAATTCCGCCGTCAGTGCTCCGCGTTACAGATTAGTCCCATTGTTGGTGGTTTTTTGTGCCCTGCCTCAAATATGGTACTGATCTGTTACCCTAGCCCATAATGTGGTGGTTTTGGGTAAATAACTCACGTGCCGGCGGTGGTGCGGAGGTTGGGGGCTTTTTCTTTTCAGAAACGGTTGGGGGCTCTCGGATGCCGGGGCGGCGCAGGCCGCGTGGTTGGCTTTCCAGCAGACCTGGCCAAATACCGCGGGCCAGCTCGGTAGCGTTTGTGGCCTGGCCCATCATCCTATGTTGATAGGTTTTGACGAATTATTTTTCATGAAAAAATCGGACCAAAAAACAGAACCAAGAGCACACGCTTTTTTTCCTTTACGAAAGAGGCACGACCGTGCCTCTCGCGAAAGCAAACCTGTGCCTATCGCGGTTTCCGAGAGGCACGGCGGAAGCAAATCCGTGCCTCTCGCGAAAGGAACGTTTTTTTTCGTTTCCAAGAGGCACGGGGCTGTGCCTCTCGCGAAAGCAAATATGTGCCTCTTATGGAAGAAAAAGAGAAAACATTTTTTCACACAATTTTTTTAATATATTTTTTGTCCAAAAGCTAAAAAAGACCGGTGAAAACCGAAAAGTAAAAAAATCCAAAAAGTCAAAAATGCATGCGAAAAAATATAAAAAAAATCGCAGGGAACGTCTAGAGCACGGCACATGTCAGCCTATTTCAAGTGACCCTTGGAAGGGTACCGAAGGAGTGCTCTTTGATTAGTTGCTCTCACCTCGAGGCCACTATATCTTGTTTATAGCGAGTTGTATGGTATGCTCGTCTGAAGATTTCTCCTCCGCACTACAGTATTTAGGCCGGGCCATTTTCATGCGTTCATTCGCTCGCTCGATGGTGGCTGCGTTTGTTCTGGTTTTCTTTGTTTTTTTTCTTTTTTCTTTGGTTTTCTTAGTTTCTTTATTGGTCTTTATTCATTTTTTTATTTTTATTTTTCTCCATTTTCTTTGTTTCTTTCTCGGTCCTCATTGGGTTTTTCTTGTCTTGTCTTTCCTTTTTCTTCATTTTCTTTAATTTTTTATTATCAATTTTCTTTATTCTTTGTTTATTTTTCTTTATTCTTTGTTTTTCTTCGGTTTTCTCGTCTTCTTTTTCCTTTTTCCTTCTGTTTTCTTTGTTTCTTCCCTGGTTTTCTTCTTTCTTCGTTGTACTTTAGTATTCTTTTATTTTTCTTTATGTTTCTTTGTTCTGTTTTCCTCATTTTTCATTTTTAACACATGTCTACTTTTTCAGTATAATTTTAGTGTACACGTGAACATTTTTAGTGTACCCGTGAACATTTTTTATGTATTACATTTCTCAAATACATGACGTACGATCTTTCTTAAAGTATGTTTTGAACACTTTTGAATACATGGTTAGCATTTCTACAAATACATTCTGAACATTTTTTAGTGGCAATAAACATTTTTGTAAACTACGATAACATTTTTGTACATTGCATAAACATGTTTAGAACTTTCACGGACTTTCTTTCATAAACACGTGAATGTTCCTGTTAAAATGTCTCGTGGTTTTTTCAGTGGCAATAAAAGATTTCCTAAATTACACAAACATTTTCTTACATTGTATAAACATTGTTTTGTTTGAAATATTATCCACATTGCTTTTAATGGTACGAAGCATTTATTTATACTACGTGAACATTTTTGTATATTGTATACACATTTTCAAAATTTTCACATACTTTTTTTTTGAAACAGAGGCATATTTTATTCTCATGAACATTATTTTAAAGCTATCGACATTTGTTTAATTGTGCTAAGATTTTTTATACTGTGCTAACATTTTCCAAATTCATATTTTAGAAATAAGTAAATTTAAGGTTTCAAAATATATCCAATTAAAAAAATCAAATTTAGCGCAACGTCAGTGTAGCGAACCCACGTCCTACTGGGTCAGCCCACCACGGTAGGAGCTATGCGTGGGCGAGGCTACCTTTCACCTCTTATAGGCTAGGCATAGGCGCGCCCGAGGCACGTGGTGGGCAGGAGGAGAGCAGGGCACGCAGCCCATTCAGGCATGCACACTTTTTTGCCCGTTTAGGGTTACATTTAGCCCTTTTAGGCAGAATTTCCAAAAAGGCCCAGAATCCATAAAGGTCACATGGGCCCGGGACGACCCGTTTAGTTGATGCACCATGCACATCCCCGGAGGCAAGGCTCGTGTGTCGGCACGACACGACCCACTTATAAACGAGGCTTTGCGTGCCATGTCGTGCTAGGCTCGTTTACGGGCAGGTTAGGCTGTGTCGTGCCTAGGCTAGCCAGCCCGTTGGCCACCTCTGCTCTACGGGGAGCAGTGTGGCGGTGGTGGTGGCTTTTCTCCTTGACTGTGTGGAGGGCGAGGAGCGAGGTTGTGGGGATCCTGGTGGTGGTGTGGTGTCTCCCGAATCAGGTGTGGAGGTTAGATTAGGTGGGGACGATCATGGTGACTGTGGTACCTCGTTGTGGCGTGGGGGAGCCTGTAGGCAAAAGCTTCGCCGTCCGGCGGCGGCGGCGATGCATGCGGGTGTCATGCCCCTCTTGGGGGGAGGGGTGGTCGTTGCTATCCCTCTCCCTGCGTCAAGGCTCTGGGTGAAAACCCTTGGACGTATCTTGGCGGTGCATTGCATCGTCAACCTCTTGGGGTCATCATTGTGGAGCTTAGGTTGCCTCCGGTCACGTCTCTTCGTCGTCGACGGGCAAACTCAAATCCTATCTCGAAACTTCTTCCGCTCTGGCATGGTCCGCTCCCGTTGGCATCCTATCTTTTACACGCGACATCATTGGCACCGCTCTCGTCCTTGTTGTCGTTCGGAAGGATCGGCGCTCCACGGTCCGGAGCGAGAGGGAAGATGGCGGCGATGCTGGGTCAAAGGGGTAAGGAGGAGGCAGGAGAGCAAGTTGTCAACTCGGGGAGGAGGAGGCAAGGTGAACAGTGGAGAGATCCAGCTGGGGGAGGCGCGACCTCCACCCTCCGGAGTGGACGGAGGAGGAAAATGTGGTGAGGGTGCGAGACGAGAGAAATTTTGGTTGTAGTTACAGTGAAGTTGAAGGGCAAGCTTTGCCGAAGGGGTGGGAAGCCGATCTGGAGGGGCTTTTTGCTTCTCAGTGCATTTTTTAAGATGGTTCTATTAAGCTAAGCACACATATTATTTCTTTGTTTAGGTTTGTGCTTCTAGGGGCCTAAAAGTTCCACAAGCCAAAGCTCAAACCCAAACAAACATGGCTTATTTGTCATCCATTATTTAGGCAGAGCAATATGACAAGAGAATGCTAGGCTATATCCTTGTGGTAGGGACTTGTTGGTGTGTCTATTTCATTTTTCCTCTACCATTTTGCCTTGGTACACTCACGTCGCGTTCTTGTACGCACTCCTGTAGCGCCTCTTGTATCCCCTGCACTTTCTCTGGCACTATCAATGAAAAGATATGCAAGCCTTCTGCGTATTCGCAAAAAAGAAGAATCTGCTGTCCATCATTTACCAAGCAATTCGATTTGATATACAATTACAAAACCACCTTTGAGACAATAACAAGTGAAGGAGCTTCAATTTCGTTAAGAAATCATTCCATTCCACGAAGATTCTCTCTCTCTCTCTCTCTCTCTAATTGCTACTCTGGTATACCCTTTATTGTGGCACCTTTATGAACAGAGGGGACATTATTGTGTACCAAGAACATATCCCCCTTCAATGAGTTTTCAGATCTTCCTACATTTTAAACAGGTAAACGCCACATAAATGACTGTATGCCAAGCAAAGTTTACACCAACCGTAAGCTAACCAGGCTAGTAGAAGAGGATCGACGATTACTGTGAGGGTGCAACTCCATACTTGCTATGGGAATTCAGTAGCAGATGGTAGACTGGGTCCTGGTATGACACTTGTAGAAGTTGAACCACAATGTACCCACAAGTCGTGATGCTACAACAAAGAAAAAAGTGGATAAGAGTAAATAAGCTCCATACACAAATAAATACTCGATGCTGCATATTAACATTAACAAGTACTCCCTCCGTCCCAAAATTCTTGTCTTAGATTTGTCTTGATACGGATGTATCTAGTACTAAGAAGTGACTTGATGCATCCATATTTAGACAAATTTAAGACAAGAATTTTGGGACGGAGGGAGTATATATTACAGCTTTACATAACTAGAGCTGTACAACATAGTACTACCTTTGTTCACTAACGTAAGATGTTTTGGCAGCTCAAATTGAACTGCCAATTAGTGAACAGAGGTAGTAATTCAGAAAGCAGCTCACACATATCAACCAAAAATAATCCTGGAGGGGACTACTAGAGAGAACATTGAATAATATTCCCTATATATATAGTATTAGAACGTGTGCATCTTGCACCTAGCATGAAAAACATAAAAGCTAGAACTCATACTAAATTACGACAAACATCTGATGGTAATAATTCATCAGCATGGACAAAAGATCCATTGTTAGTTAGTACTCCCAGTGATTATTGTATTTGATATGTATAGCCGTACTACTAATTACACCTTATGTTGATACAAGTAATGCGGTTATACTGATGTTGTATGAACCACAAGGAGATTCCAAACGTACTGTAGTGATACGCTAAGACACTGTATGTTGAAAGCCCCCAAAAAGAATTATGTACCTTCCAAAGCATATCAACAAGCATATCCAAATGACTGCTGAGATCCAAGTCGACTCCCTGTGAACAACCCATACCTGTTGACATGTCATCAAAGATTAACCACTTGACCTTGTGTTGCACATCAGGGAGTAGAATACAAGAGTATACACTCCCAACCAAGAAATAATTTTGTCAGCTAGAACTACAGAAGTTACTGAACAAAACAAATATAACCACCATCAAGGTAATTACAAAATACTGACATTGCGAATTTTCAAAGAGGAGATAAGAAAGTTGGACGTAAACTGCAATCAGTGTATGCAGAAAATATTATAGATTAAATTTAGTGGAATATGATTTGACAACAAAATACAACTACTCTTTTTTTTACCATTGACATGAACTAAATACCATCGCATGATCAGGATTTAGAACCAAGTTTAATGGGCAACCCAAATAACAACAGAACCAATACTAGTAGTTTTAATAGGGAAAACATTATTTCATCCGCTGCACAAGCTGAAATATGAATGACAGTGCATTTATGAAGACATGAAGCTATGTATGCTTTGGCGAAACTGCCACAAACAGCAATTTGGAGAAAGAAAAGACTAAAAAAAGTACACTTTCTTTGATACACCTTAACACCAAACAGTGACTATCTATTCAAGTCAACAGACTATATGAGCGCATCCATGTTGAAACAACACATGGTTATTTCTACCATTTGGTGTTTGGGATGAAGCTGCCACACCACCCAAACGGGCAAGTGATGGATCATCATCTTTACAGAGTAGCACTGTGTGGGACTAAGTATCTTAGCCCTGTCCATACCACTTTAGCAGTGTCAGCTAGCAGTAGGCGCTATATTACCATTGCCGCTTATATGTTCACCCTGCTGATAAGGTTCAAACAGGAATTTAGTATGTTCCATTCTTATTTTCATTTTTGACAGAATACGGGTGCCATTTTGACAGGTATGTCACAGAATGTGTAGTTTGGAAACTTCCCTTAGAAATGTACTTTTGTGAGTCAGGTTAAGGTATGTATAACTCCATGAAATAAACTCTAATTGCTTTGAACAACCACTAAGATTTGAAGATTTCTCACCGATATTGCAAAGACATTTATATAGAAGTCAATTAAGGTTGCAGCCATCCACCTGTGCACAAGAAAATTGTGAAGTTCAGTTTTCCAATTGTTAACATCAGTAAAATTAGGTAATCCAACCAAAAGTACCCAAAAAATCAGAGTTTGCATAGTGAATGAGAAAATATATCTAGTTAGGAGTACCTAAATTTTTAAATCAATGGAAAATTCACAAATGTAAGTACCATTACAATATTTACTTGGGTCATGCCTCTAATGATTCTCTTTCTTTTGTGGATGGACTCCTAGTCTGTCCACAACTATGGTGAGTGCCAGGTAGTACTGTGTTACAACTTAGTGAGTAACACAGCTAGGTACTCATGGACGTGAGCATTAAAATTAACTCCTAACTGCAACTTCAGCATAGATGTGCTTCTAGCACGATTCCTATATCTCATGCTTACTTTATGTTTTGAAACTATCTAGGGCTTTTGTCTATTCTAAGGTTCTGTAGTCTAGTATCTGATTGCTACCTTCAGTCTTTTATCTGCTACATCTAACTGGACACACAATACATCAAAACACAGTTCTAAGAAACTGACGGATGCGAATTATGAATATATTCACTTACGGTGTCAACAAATCCTTCCTGAAAGGCAGTCCATCTGTAATGACAGTATACGTGACAAGTGCAGCCATGAGTATGCCCAAAATGCTGAAAATAGTTCTCCCGATGACGACAAAAGAACACTTCCTTTCGGGTAGATTATCTTGCCTGAAAAAAGAGATGCCTAATCCGTTTAAGTTTGAGATAAGCGTCAGCACGAAATAGAAGAGCTAAAATTTGTTTCTTTTCATTTCAACTTGACGTGCCATAGTGCAGTCATCTTCATTCCTCCTTATTCATGCAGTGAAAAGTACTGACCAACTGTGGCACACTAGAATTTTGCAGGCATTGCACCAACAAGGTGACTCCAGATGCTCATTTTGTTCAGATAACACAAAACTAGTCATTTAATGTGGAAATGATGTCTTCTTGAAATAATTTATTAATATTCCTTTATTTGCATGGACAAGGAACTAGAAGTTCAGAATAAGTACAAGAGCTCAGAAACTATTATCACAGTGTACAATAATGGCATAAGAATTGTCTAATGCAAGCAAAATAAACAGAATAAGTATCAATAATCCATGATGCAAAGGAATACCGTCAAAGCTAAAATTGAATTTTTGATATAATGTTAACGACTGTTGATTAATGCAGTTCTTTTCATAGTTGCAGTTATTAAATCCTCTATTATGATATCAAAAAAATAGTTGATCCAAATGAATCCGTATCATGCATATAATGGAAAAGAATTCGATTATATACCTGAGCAACAAAAGATCAAGCGGATTTTGGGAAAGCCCTGAAGATGTTATCTCAAATAACTTGCTAACAATATAAGCACATGTAGTGGCACTGAAAAAGTAAAAGAAAAAATAACGTCACATTAAGTGGAATAGAACACCTCCAGTCAAACAGAACTGTGAAACAAGCCATGATAAATCCAGAGGATAATAGATTATTTGCAGAAAAGAATACCTGCCGAAACAAACCAACAGTACTACCCAGAAGATAGAACTAATCCAATTTCCTTCCTTGTAGACGACCCAAGTCTGAAAGATCATAAATGAAAGAAACAGTTCAATCTCTAGCAGAAGTTGGAAACAGAGTGTTTATGTCCACATTCTGTAGACCGATAGCAAAACTAAGCCAACATTCAGTGCTCAATCCCTGCAGAACCAAGCATCCTTTCAGACAACGCTAGGAAAGCGTCTCGATGCATTGATTGGATATGTTAGCAACGCCTCAAGTTTACATATATAAAATGTGGACTCCGTAAATTCGCTGTTTCGCGTAAAAAAAATCTCTGTGAATCAAGCAGAATAGCTAGTTTGAATGAAACAGAAAAAATACTGGCTTTGACAATTTACTACTTCGTGCACAAGCAGGAATTGATGCAAAAATGTCATGCAAACATGGTTATAGAAGAGTATCTCCTCGCTTTTTTTAACAATATGCCTCCTAGCTTGGTTAGGGAGTTGGCAAGTTAGTTAGCTGGACTGCACATCTCATCTTGAAGCTGCAATTATTGTTAGCTTTATTAATTGGATATGTTATGCATTAATTACTTCAATTGTTTAGGTACTCTCATATAAAGGCTGTTATGTATATCAGCAAAAAGAAACATTAAATTCATTGACATTCCAATCTCTAGTTTCTCTTCTCTCCAAAGCTAGCCGCACAAAAATTGTCTTCTTGGTGATATATATGCCATAAGGATCTAAGGATCAATACAAATCTGTGCAATCTCCAAACAATGTGTCAACGATAACATTAGTTAAGATAGAGTGATGCAGGGCGGGAGGGGGGGGGGGGGGGGGGGGGGGGGGGGGGGGTAGTCTGTACTGCTATTTATTTTCATCCCTGAGTACAACCCATGTATAATCATCGATGTTTGAGCCAAAGAAAAGGCAATGCAGTTACAGATATAGCACCACATTTGAGAATTTACAGAATATATTTTCAGGCAGATGCGAAGGAAAACACAGTGAATCAGTAGAAGGAAATTATTGAAAATTGCAAGTTTGACACGAGGAATCCTATCAATGACATGATATATTTTTCCCGATAGTTCTATTTATTGAATAAAAAGGGTAGCTATATAGTAGTCTACCCTTGGAAAATGTGTGTCACCTGTTATAATATCAAATATTCTAAACATCACATGCATTCTGTAAATAGCATTTGGACAAACTAATTGCTTAGCAACGAGGAAATAGAAATACACAGAGATAGAGGATTTACCGAAATCGCTGCTATATTTACATAAAAATCAACCAGTGTTGTCATCATCCACCTGCACACAGGAAGAATTACTATTTTTCAAGTGAAAGTCATTTGGAAACATATAAGATTGGACAACAACTGTTATCTGCGTACTCTGATGCAATGCATAATTCACTGGTTAAAAAAGTATCAGTTCTCTCAAGAACACACTGCCTACAAAACTATTCAACATTTGCACCTAAAGAGTAGCATTTCTCAGGAGCTACCTAAGTCTGCAGCAATGCAAACCAAGCCTGAGGTTAAAAAAGCTATCGGTTCTCTGAAAAACACACTGCCTAAACATTATTCAACACTGTATTTTAAGAGTAGCATTTCTCAGAAGATTCAACACTGTATTTTAAGAGTAGCATTTCTCAGAAGCTACCTAAACCTGCAGCAATGTTGACCAAGTCGAGTCTCCGTGTCATACTCATACCACCTTACTAATTCAACACACATAACTAAATCCAGATATAAGCAGCATCTTAAAGCTAAATGCTTGCAAAGATACATAAGGTTTATGCCTTTCCTGTGTATAAGATTTACACAGACGGATGGTAACTGAATTTCACGAGCAAATGAAAGTTCATAACTGAACATATAACTATGCGAGTGCTACAAATGGTGCTAATTAATCACAGCTAACCACCTAGTAAGGCAAGTTACGCTGTACTAGAATCAACGATGCTCAACAGGGAATTTCAACATACAGGTCGTACTCACACCAAAAAAAAAAAGTGTAGCGGCTTCCTACCGATCCACAAGGGAGCACACCGGAACGAGACGTTCTTCAAAATTCACCGCAGCAATCAGCATATAATTAATAATCCTTCCTCTTCAACGGCGAAAAGAAAGAACAGTTACTCACGGTGTCAGCAGCTCGGCGCGGAACGGCGAGCCGTCGGTGATGCAGGTGTACACCAGGGTGCCCACCATGAGGCAGCCGAGCGCGGCGAACACCGCCCTGTACACGACCAGGGCACCTGCCGCCGCCATGGCCGCGCGCTACGAGCTTTACTGCGAGGCGAAGGGGGCGCGGAGTTTGGTGGAAGGGCTGTGCCGAAGACGGACAAGTAGGAGGAGGAATTGCGTATCGTCCAGGTGGGTACTGTGGACGGGATGCTAACACGTCGGTGAGGCGGAAGCGGTGGCGGAGGCGGGGCCACGTCGACGTAGGGCGCGCACGCCGCCGCCGTTTGCGACTTGGTAGGGCGAGGAGCGGAGGAGGTCGCGTATGGAGACTAGTTCGTGAATAGGGGAAGGGGGAGCAGCGGAGGTTGCCACCGGATTCCGGCGCTGGTCGGCGAAGAAATCGAGAGGTTGCCATCAGGAATTTCCCATTCTCCTTTTTTATTTCTTCTCTTTAGCGGCTTTCTTTTCGTTTTTCATTTGTTTTTGCTATTTTTATTTTCTTCTAAAATTGTACACCGTTTTTAAATAAATTTCATAACTATCAAGAAATAAGTTTTAAAATGTTCACGTTTTATAAAAATTCTTCAAGTCTTTAAATAATATTCATAATTTTGTAAAAACATAATGTCTTATAAACTGTTACCAGATGGTTTAGTTTTTTTCTAAATGTTCACTTTTCAAAAAAAACAATTTTCATTTTCTGGAAGAAATGAAATAAAAGCAGACTAAAAATAATAATATAGAAAAGGCAAAAGAAAAGTCCAAGGAAACACTAACTACCGCATTGAGCGCTAAATTAGTCGGTCCACCCGATCGCCTTGTGCGAAATGTGGACATCTTGATGCAAAAAGCGTCACATATGAGCTTCTTGGTGGATCCTACTGCATGCATAACGCGTCAAATACAACACAAACAAGCACCTCCTAGTACGCTCCCACCGCTATAAATTCATGAATATTTTTAAATCCATGAATGTTGTTTAAAATCTACAAATATTTTCTAAATTCACAACAAAACTGAATTCGCAATTATTTCAAAAATTCACGTTTTTCTAGTTCTCACACAGTTTTCAAAAGTACAAATATTTTTTGAATCCGCACAATTTTCAAATTTTCATTTTTTAAATGGCAAACAATTTTTCATTGTTTTGAATTTGTTAATATTTTCTTAATACAAAATAATTTATTGAATCATCAGAAGAAATTCCTAAACTTTTATGAATTTGTGAACATTTTATTAATTTGCAAATATTTTTGGACTCACGAACATTTTTACAAACTCGCAAAATTTTTTAAAGCTCGGAAACATCTGTTCAAGATTTATATACATTATTTCAAGTGTCACAGTAGGAGAACGGGGCGTTGACCCGTTGGCTGGGCAGGTAGGTTAGCTGCCAACCCGCCCGTGCTCGAGCCTCGGCTCTAGCGCGCAGTGCTCGCGGAGTTTTCTTCCATAAAAAAGCCAACAC